>NW_009648925.1:3410286-3413784 GCF_000708025.1 Charadrius vociferus | reverse complement strand
TTTCCCTACCCATTTCTTTTGATTCTCCGCTATTCGCTGTAACTTATACCAGTCAGGAGTTTGCAAAATACCTGGTGCTATTTCCATGGAAACCAGAGAGTTACATGTCAAGTGTTATGCTGCCTTAAATTATTTTTTTTAAGAAATTTTAAAAAGACTGCTAAAATTCAGTGCTGGGTAAAGCTGCCTGATTGACAAGCATGGGAAATCATCATCTCTTTTCTTGCAAAGAAGAGACAGCCACGATGACAACATTTCCCATGAGACCACAAGCTCACCACGCAGGCACTAAACATTCCCGGGAACGTAACGCTGAAGGCTTCATGGCCATGAGCTGGGGACACGGTGCCACGTGCGACAGGAGCCCTGTGCTGGACATCCAACTGGCCCTGTGATAATAAGCAGCAGTGGCCACTGCAGTCCCAGGCTGCCAGCAAAGGTCTTTTTCTACCCAGCCAGGATGACAAGCGTAGGATCTCAAGGAAGCTAAGTGGGAGCAAACCTAAGGGAGCTATCAGCTCCCCGAGGATGTTTGCTGGGGAGAACAATACGTGCTCACATGTTGCACGCCCCTAAGACAGCAAGTGCCTCCCACATCACCTCCCTCCCCACATCGAACCCACCACTGTTGCATCTACAAGAGCTATGAACTCCATCACTTGGCACCAGCTGAATTTCACATGAGCAATCATGACAGAGCCACTGGATAACCTCCAGGAGAGCTGCATTTTACATGTTTCTAAAAATACACTAATGTGATGCAACGCTGATGTCCAGATGTGAGTTGGTTTGAGGTTTTGTTTTTTAAAAGCCACTGCTCTTTATGGTCTCTGCCATAATTTGTACCACTTTCTTGTGTTTTTTTCAGTTATGCAATCTTTTTCATAGTTATGCTTCTTTCTTCTATGGTGTGATGCCAGAAAAATGGTAGAAAATACAGTTTCATTATCTCCAAGCAAGTATATATTGTTTTCAATAATAGAAGTTACACTGTCAATCCACTTTATTACAGCTTAGTGAAGGGTTTTCAACCAAAAGCAATCAAAAAACCCAGACGCTGAAACTAGTCTGGGGACCTATAAAAGCAAAGCTATTTGGTTACATTACAATTGCCTTTACATCAACTGATGATAAAAGATACACAAAACAGGTTTCCCCCCATGAGTCAGTAAATTTGATTTAGAATTTGAGAAAAGCCTTAATGCCAAAAACCCAAGCAGATGTACTAACCCCTCTCAGTCAGTGAGTGATCCTTCTACCTGCTGCTAGTGCTGGTGACTTGGAAGCATCACTTGATTAATTTGAAGTGAATAAAAGACCTCATACATGTTTATTGGCACATCTGGGTTGAGGTAACGGTGGGACAAATGGGTAAATATATACTTCTGAGATAATTTCTAACCATGAGGTCAGGCACCATAAATTTTCCATGGCTATATGAACTCCAGCAGTATTTCCCCCCACCCCCATAGAAGGTTTCCACTGGATTGTGAACTATGTTTCAGAATATTTCCAATCAGATTAAAACAGATATTTACAACTACAGTGGATTTTTTGCTTTCCCACATTACACACTGTGCTACTATATTATCTTGAACGATAGGACTTTGTTGTTAGCATCAATACTTATTCAAAAACATTTTTTTAAACCTGATACTTTTAAAAGTTGAGCTAATTTATTTTCTGAAAAATCACTTGTTCAGTGGGTGATGATAATAACAAACTCTAAAAATGAAAAATTAGAAGGATCACAGCTCCTCTGTGGAAATTTATGAGGATCCCTGCTCTGTTTCTTCCTGGCTGAGTGACAGCATGAAGACAACTTGCACACAGGGCTACCTAAGGCATAACAAGACTGGAAAGAAGAATAAAGAAAAGGAACTGATGATGCTTTTCAGTCCTACTCTTTACAGGTACTACCAACAACAGGAGCAGGTGCAAAAGTGTCTGACAGCAATGAGTTTTTCCGTTTTAAAGTGGCTAAACTTCAGAAAGCTCTTGTGGGAACCTCTCAAATCTGGACTCGCAAAGAGACTGTAAATCTTATTCCCAGAGGTTTTATTATGTTCCCACCACCAGTTCCCACACACTGAGCTAAAGTAATGCTATAGCAAAACTGCAGAAATAGCTGGGATTTTCTTACACTTATCAATTGCACCAAGCACACCTGTTACTTCTTTAGTGTGTGATTGGATTTTCCAACATATTGATCGCTATCTGTGCAACAAAGCAGTGAAATCAGCAGTGGATCAGCCACTTCAGATTCAGCTACATATTATTCTTTAAATTGTCTTGACGTCCTATTAACACGTGACCGATATTTCTTGCAGTGCTGCATGCTCCAAACCATTGCCTTCATAAATCTACAAGAGTGGAACCCTGCCGAACTGTGATTAAATCTGTTAAATTGAGGAATCATCACGTTAGATTGATTGTGTTTTAGGAGAGTCACATGCACAACATTTAAAGGACCGTTTTGTTTCTTCAGCTGGATGGCGTTCCAGGACACTATTTAGAAAAGAACGAGAATTGTTTTTCTAGGAGTTACGGCCAAAGTTTTGTTGAGCTGTTTTAAGGCCACCATCAACAATCCTTTCTGAAACTGTTGTGTACCTGCTATTGTTAAAAGAAACACCCATGTTTACTGCAATTGAAAGACATTAGAAAAAAATAAACATTTTTTTCAGTTTGCTGACTTTGTGCACGCAGCACAGTGTGTTTAGTCAGCAGTATTGCTCATCTGTTGACAGTCGCATTTTGTTTCCACTTGTGTTCAAAGCAAAGCATTTGCCCAGACTTCTGACAATTTTGAGGACAATAAAACTAGCTGTAAACCCAACGTACTGTTAAAATCCTATTCACTTTAAGGTCTGTTTCCCACTCCTCCAAACACATACTTTTTTACCCTTCTCAGAGTAAAGCTTTTATCAATGATTAGAAGTGATGAGAAGAGTAGTTGTGATGGTTCTGCAAATTAGCGCAGCACCTGACCTCAAAGAAGAGCAGAAAATTGCCAACAACCACCAAGTGACACGGTCCTGTACAAACTCCAGAAACATGGGCAGCACAAGAACTGGGACTACTGGATACTACAACAGCAATTAAACTGAGTACTGTAAGAGTAGCAGGGATGCGGTAGGATAGCAGTAATGACTGGGGCAGATGTTTTGAATAAAATGCAGAAGGAAGATATAAAAGTTGTGGAGTTGGAGGTACAGAGCTGTGTGTTAGGAATGCTACAGTAAAAAAAAAAAAAAGTGTAGCAAGAATAAACCAAAACCACTCTATAGAAGAAAAAATACATTGCACTGAGTAATGCTGAGTAGTTCACTACAATGCTTCGGGGTTAAGTTTGGGAATCAGTAAAGATCTGGGTAATATTATTAGTAATTCTAGCTGATAATTCGCTGTTTTTCTGGAAACAGAGACTTTCAGATAAAGAATGAAGATGCAAAGTCAATAATGGAGGAAAGGCAAAGATTTCCTTGGAGCATTCCT
>NW_009648925.1:3393486-3410235 GCF_000708025.1 Charadrius vociferus | reverse complement strand
TCCTGCATTTCTTTCATGCTAAGGTATTAAGTCCATTAGAAACACATATCCAAATGAATGAGGAAAATACTGAATAAGAACAGAAGTCACCCTGTGTAAGTCACCCTGTATCACCCGATGATAACAGAAACTTAAAAATCTACATTACTCTAGAACTAAAGGAACAGATTATTTCTCTTCAGATAATCACTACTGCCACAGTAGAGGCAAAAGGGAAGAGGGATCACAAGCCTAGGGTTATAAACGGAAAGCATGACTAAGTTGGAAGCAAAACTTAAGTGTGATGTGCTGAAGTCGGAAGAACAACCTCCACCCCAGATCTGTGCAAAACTGCCAACTGCAATTCCAGTTCTGGTAACAGATACTTTTAATAACTATTTAGCCAGGGATCATAACACAGAACTTGTAGAGCAGCAGATGCTGGGCTTGGATTAACAGCCTTGAGAGCATCCAAGTTTTTCTAAACAGAGAAAATACAGTAGCTCTCACTGGCCTTGGTTTTTCCATAGAGCATTTGACATAGTGCTGTGCTGGTGACTAACGGCTCAGAGAGACAGGGAATACGAAGCTGGGCAGAGAGCTGGTTTCCAGTGAAATGGCAAGATAGCATCTTGAATGAAGAAGTATTAGGCTGGACGAAAGTTCCTAGGAGAGTTACTCAAGGATTAGTCTCGGGACAGACTTCAATGCATCTGGCACCAAGTGTAGCAATGACAGACTTTGCTAATAAGAGAAGCAGAGGTAGTATTTGATAGATAAGAGAAAAAGGAGTATTAGCATCCAGCAGTTGAGGACTGACATAGTAGAAATGGCACTTGAGACATTCAAGTGTACAAAATGCATGAGAATTCACTTAAGAGATTACAGTCAGAAACTTCACTTCATTATCAGGAATCACATTAGTTCATCACAGAATAAATATCAGACACCAAGATCACTAAGCAAAAGGTAAAGGTTTCCTTTGATGATCATAAAAATGAAGAGCTTGCTGTGAGAGCTTATGTTTGTCTCTTCTTCGTTGTAAGAAGACATTAGAAGAGTTTGTCTTAGGAGAAAAAAGGCTGAGAGGGAGACAGGGGATACAGCTGCTGTCTGACAGCAGACACCAGACACCCAGAGCAACCAGGCACCAGAGCAACTAGGTTTTAGACCTGTTAGCACTAATGGGAGCAAACAAGCCACAGCAAAAGATTTAACAGACCTTTGTGATGGAGCATGCTAATTTTATGACAATAATGAATTTTTTACATATATACTTACATATATGTATATGTGTGTATATATATAGATTCACATTACAATGAAATGCACGACACCCTTTGTATCTCACACAGTTAAGACTGTTCTATATTTTAATTATCAAAACCTTTGTTTAAGGAATTGAAAGCAAACACAAGGAAAACAAGTTTGGAACTTTGGATCTATGCTTTCAAAAAAACCCACGAAAACTTTTATCTAGGGGAACATAACACTGCAATAATAAAATTGCTCCTGCACTGCTCTGGGGTAGCTGAGCACTGCCTTCTTCACAGGCAAGGGCTCACCCACAAGAGCAGCAGCACCACACGACAGGGCAAACAGAAAGGTGAAAGCAGATCTGGAAGTAAAGATGAGGAGAGAGAAACCTAAACAGACTGGATTTTCAAACTTTGCAGTTTATTCTCTTTCAATAGAAAGCAACTCTTCTGTGTACCAGACAGAACACAAGGACTACATTTTCTGCTCTAGGGATGTTATTTAAAGACTGAGCTTTCTTCCCCCTAAAGCTCAACTGAATATATTCCAGTTAACAGAATCCTTAAGAAGGAAAAAAAAACTATTTTCAAAGAAGGAGCTAGCCTGAGTTCCTGGAACAAAAATATTAGATAAATGTTCCTCCCATTTATTCTGTGCCAAAGAAATGGCATTAACACGATGAAAAAGTCAAATAAACAAAAAAAGACAGGAAATTCAAAGTTATGGCTCCCCATGGCAACAGTAAGCAGAAAGGGTATGGAACAGATGCTGTTACATTTTATACATTCATTGTAACTCCTGGTATTGTTGGGTTTCGATGGCTGTGGAACTGATGGACCAAGTATTCAGCCAATTCAAATCTGCCTGCACAAACTGAGGAACAGCTCAGGCAGTTACTTGGGTCAACTATACATCTGCTCTCAGGTCAATGCAAATCCTGTGCTTTGTGTGTGAGGATAGCAGGAACCCAGACACGACTCACAGGAACCCATTACTAAGTTAGGTGAACATTTTATGGCCATTACTGAAACAAACTGAACTGAAAACCTGGCAAAATACATCACGAGAAGTCATTAAAATGAAGCAGAAATGGAAGGAAAAAGTGAAGTGCTAGAACTATGCCAAGCATCGAGCAAAGTGTTCAAGACTGACTGAGCTGACTATGGGAGAAAGCCTTTCTCACTTCTGATCTTCGTATTATGTGAAAATGAGTTTGTAAAGAGGGAGAGAACTTCAAACTATTCACAAAGGGATAGAAAATGGCTATGGGAGCAAGAAAGTTGCAGCGGTATGGGCAAACCAGGAGCCCTTCAAACTGTAAATACTAATATCCATGACCTTGGGTAGCAGTCTCGTTATGTTTCAATTTAGCACAATAATTACGCCGGCCATGCGCATGTCCCAATTCTTAGCTACTCTGGAATGCAGCATGTTAAAGCAGCATTATAGTAGTGCCTAGAGACTTCAGCTAAGGGCTACACTGTGTAACAGAGCTGCAATAAATACATATAAAGCAGTGAAAGAATGAGGGGTGGGGAACCCACTTTATTTTACCATGGAAAATCAAGGCACAAAGATGCGAGTTCCTCAAAATCTAAGTCTGGAATGGAATCCACATCTCTCCTGAGTCTCTGAGTCAAAAGACAGCCCTGTGTTCAAAAATGAAGTCAAGTCCCAAGTGCTTTGTGTCTCTGTTTTTGATTTTTTGTCTACACTGGCAAGGAGCAGAATCCTGATCTTCCTCTTCTCTCCAGAGAAACCTTCGGTTCTCCACAAGAACATGGAGACAACTTGGTGAGTACAAAATTTAAGAAGTCAATATAGCTTCTCCACCCCAGGAGACGGGGCCTGACCAGAAGGGTATTGTGCTTTATGTTCTTAAATCTACCCAGCAAAGAAGAAGTAATTTAGGTATAAACATCAGCTGGCCCACTGACAGGCAGCGATGCTCAAGAAACAATAATCTTGCACTGCAAGCTCTAATCCTCTTTTGAAGATTGACAATTGTTAATGAGATTTATCTTCTGAGCAGATAGAAACCAAAACATCAGCTTGTCTCTTTAGCAGATGATAAGGGATTTTCTTGGAGATTTTTTACACAATATCCATTAAGGAGATTTGAGGCTCCCATTCTCTCAGGAAATGAGGCAATGGTAGCAAAGTATTTCTGTATAGGTGTTATAGTTATTCAAATCAACCATGCTATTGGAACATGTCACAAACAATAATTCATTTAATCTCATGGTAGTCATATTTACAGCTGTGGGAAGGTTTAACTGGTCTTAGATTCAGAAATATTTGAAATGATTTTCAATTTAGGCCAATCTTTATATGCTTGCCTGTACCATGAATAGCAAAGTAGTGTCTATAGTGCAGAAATCACTTAGAGAAATATTATCAGCTAGGCTCAACTAAATGATCATAAAGGTCCTTTTCTAGTATTACAGTCTAGTAAAGAATATAAACTAGTGATAACATCAACCTATTTTCTGTTACTGGCAGTGTCACAAAAAGAAGATATATTGGCCGAAGTCCACTTGAGTTTGACTTGACTCAAGTTCAAGTCAGTAATGCCCTAATAGCCTTATTTTGTGCAGCCTGACCCCTGTCATAGCAGCAGGTATGACCTCATCCCACTGCCACAGTGATCATCCATCATTACAATGGGCCAGATTTCCCCATCTTCAGAAACAGAGGCTGAAAAGTAATGATAAGAACTGCTCTAATCTTTACGTTCATGGTAATACGGTGAGCAGGTAGACAAAACCACCTTCATCTGTAATCTGACAGAGAAGAGATCTTTGTGGTTTTAATCTATTGCTTTAAGAGCTTGTACAAATATCAAATTTAATTAAAAAAATACATATCTATATTAACAACATTCTTCAAAATGATTTTGAAGACAACTCAGGACAGTTTCTTTGACAGAACTAGAAAGTACTTGGTGCAGAAACCTTATGCAGAAGGTGGCTCCACTCCCTTCTACGCATGCAAAAGTTCAGGAAGAGGAGAGTGAAACAGGAAATTTTGTCACCTACAATCAGATAGTCAACTCACTCATCTATAAAGGCTGGTGTTCACTCTACTTTGGTGTGTTGGAGACCATCTAGTTATTAAAAGTATCGAAAACCTGCATTAGTTAGTTTGCTCTTACCCGTTTCTGGCTGCACCGTACAATCAAGAAGGTCTCAATACTGTGCTCTTTCAGGTAAGCGTTGCGTTCCCCTCCAAAGCCCAGCTCCACCTCATAGTCTCCATTGAGATAGTTCAGGGTTGCTTTTGTTATGTGGATGCGCCTTAGAACGAGACAAAGGACAAGCCAGTTTTGTAGGTTCTGAAAAGTTATCACCTAAAAAGTCAGTTCCTGACAGTGACAGGTTCCATATACTGGAACAAACAAGCAATAAAACCCAATTTATTTAGCCACGCCACTACTCTTACAGATGTAGTACAAGAGTTTCATGTATTATAAAGGAAGCAGGCCAGGAGGCATCTTCTTAAAGAGAGAGGTGGTCACATTAAGCATCTTACACATCCATTTCTAAGCATCTCCTTAGATATAAAACACTTTCTTTTCTTTTATTTATTTTGCTCTAAAACACAGCAGATATATTTTTTTGGCAAACACAGGCCTTTCACAAGGACATGTCTACTCAGTGGACACACGTAATATATACTGTAGCATGTATCTTTTTTGCTGTATCGCATTAATCCCTGTGGTAGAAGAGTGCCTTGTAGAGGTATCCTATCAAGTACCATAGTCTTATGCTTTCTTCCAGAGCAGAGAGAAGACAGAAAGGCATGTAGAAGAATTATCTCTCAAAGCCAACTTATCAGCAACTCAGTCTTCAGGTGGCCCATACAGTGGTGAAGCAAGCACCAACTCTGCTCTCTCAGAGGAATATTTCAAAACAAAAGGCTGGTCTGAAACAACGCTTCATATAGTATCCATCGATAGCTGGGATGCTCTTCAGCAAATAGTTAACGTATGGTCACATCTCTTTGTAACTATGACCAGATCTGCTAGTGTTCACACAGACCTGCTCACTTCTGCTGTATCTATCAGCTTTGTTTCACAGAGAAGGAATTCAGTTCTTACCACAGAAGGATATGCCCATCTTGTGACTTTGTAGACTTTCTGTAACCAAAGACATGTAGACATGGAACAGAATAACCTTGGGAACATTTGTACATGCTTAAAACACTACACCCACAGATCATTTTACTGCCGACATACAGGCTCCTTGAACCTCTGTCCCCTGTTTCCCCACCTTACTGTGACATGTCAGACACAAAACAACACACATATTAACACGACAGCTTTGCTGAAGCAACTTACCCAGCTTTGCCCCCTGCTTCCATGTGGTTGGCTAACGTAACGTCGTTGGACCACACATCAAACTGCCACTTCCTAAGGCCCAAGACCCCGCAGTGAACTCTCCCGCTGTGGATTCCAACCCTCATGTTGACATTTACTCCCGTCACCTCCCGGACCAATCTGAAAAGAGATACAGGAAATAAGGACATCGCTAAGAACTGCATGGTTGTAGTTGGTGACACAAACTTGCACCCAGAACACAAAAATCCATAAGGACCCACAAATTATTCACGCATACACATGGTGCTGCTCATCCACATCAACAGGACAACAAACCAAAACCAGAGCAGCTGTACTGCTCTTGGATGGCCTGGCTGGCCAAGCAGAGTACCAATTAGAAAGGGGAGCCCTTGGAGTAAATCCATGTACTCTGAACTCATGGTCAAGTTGAGAACTCATAAAAAAAAATCTTTGGGCCAGTAAAAGGAATAAAGTGCTGATCTCTGATTGCCATACCAAAGTTGGACATAACCTGCCAGCACTCAGCCTCATTAAGAGTAATAGCATGTTGCAAAGAGAAAAAGGAAATGATTTCAGAGATCTTAATTCGTCTGTATGGCACCAAGCATTAACTTTTCCACAGATGAAATATGATATGTGTGTGAAATACCCCACTGCAGTTGGAAAGCTTGAACGGGGCTTACAGCTGCAGTCAGAGCAGTAAAACCAGAGAACCACATCTATTGCAGTCACTCCAAACAGGCAGCTACAAATACTCAAGCTCTGATTTTAATGAGGTTTTGGATGCTCTGCTTACTCCCCAAATGACTGCTGGAATACTTTGTGGGTTTTGCCATTTTAGGGCAAAAGTTAACTTCAAGAGTTGTTCACACGGAAAATATATTTAGGAATGTGGGTAGGGGAAAGTCTTGATGAGGCCTTCAGAACAACTCTGCTTCTCGTTATTGCTGATCACATCATTCCCAGAATGTCCATGTTTCACAAGCAAATTCACCTACATCACATAGCACAGTCCTTTCCTTTGAGTTGTTAGTTCGTTGCAGATTGAAGTTGTACTTTATACCTATCAGATTTTAAGCTCTTTGGTTTTCAGGTTCATTTAGTCCTTTCTAGATAACGTCCTCTGGACAGGTAAGTCCTCCCAACTTCCTAACATCAACACATCTAATATTGATGCTTTAGCTATTAATGAAAATGAATGATTAAAGATAGACCAATTCTGGACTCTAGTTCACTCCTCACAGTGCAATATGCCTCTTAAAAGACTCTTCAAGATGACTTCTTGTTGAAACAGCTCCTACCCTCTTACAGCTCCTTTTTGCTTACAATCCCTATCTTATGTGTTACTTCCTACTCACTGAAGTGACATTCATTATTTTTATTAACAAGCAGCAGAGATTCTTGAGCAGGGAAGGGAAGCTGCATACAGGTAAGGTGCCACACGCTTACGAACTGAAAGAGCTCCAACCACGACCCTTGGGAAAGCAACAGGAACCGGGGTAATGAAAATGCAGCTGCAGCCATAACCCTTGCAAGGACAACAGCAGCTGTACTGCGGGTACGACACTAGGGAGAGAGGAAGAACATGCTGCACGAGTGCTACAAACCCCACTGCACCTTCTGCCAAGCCACATTACTGACACAAGACCAGGGATTGACACAAGACTGACACAAGACTCTCTATAGAGTCATTGATGAGAAGGTGACTTTCTGAAGACTTTGTAGCAAACAAATGAGTTTGGTTATCCTTTATAGACAAATGGAATATCCTTTGCTACCTTCCTTGGTTTTAGTTCATTTATACCGGCAGTACAGTAAATATAATTCTATCTTTCTGATCCAGGGTAACACTCCCTGCTGTTATTGTGCACAGATGAAATCAGCCTCCGGGCAGGGCCCAGCGTTTGTGAAGCCTGCAATCAAAGGTTCAGTAGCTATTTGCTGCCTGCAATCAAATGTTCAGTAGCTATTGGTTACCTTAATTGTGAAACCTCTTATCTTGATCCTTGGGGGGGCGGAGGGGGAAAGCAGGGGTAGTGAGAACAGAGTCACCTTCCAGACTTATTAAGAGATAAGATTGTTAAATGCATTCATCATACATCAAGTGGGAAACAAGTTTTAAAGGCTGCTGAAGAGCTATTTGTAAACAAACATTGAGTGCACTTCAGCTCCACGTTTATTTCAAGGTAAGGTGGGTTGCAGTTAATCAATGAAGTCTAGACATCCCGGTGTTACTCAGCCTTGTGGGGGATTACACAGCAATGTGTCAAGGTCTCTGGATTTCATCAGGTCAACTGGTGCAGAAAGTGAGACCTTTCTGGGCAATGTACACAGTGCCTTCTTCGTAGGGCTGGTGGCTAAGAATTGCTGCTTCTCGTTTTTGACAAGACACTTTGTCACCTGCCACTTAATTGTACTTCACGTGGAAGAAATAGCATCCTTTCAAGGGCTACTGAAAACTAGTTACTTGCAACTCCTTTGATTTTGTGTTTTGCATGCAAATCCCAAAAGGAGACTGGTGCAAAGCAACAGAGTTTAAAACCAGGAAAGTAAAGGCAGGAAGTCCTGACAGTGTACACTGTATACAGAGCGAGGGAATGCTGCTGCATACTGCTCTTTGAATGGGGTCTCCTGGGTGAAAACACTCCTTTTCAAACTATGGATCTGTGTTATGAAATTACGGCTGAAAAGTGTGGGTGTGTATTCATGTCCTTGCAGAAATTGAAATGGTAAGGATGTACTGTATCAAGGTCAACAAATAAGTAGCTCTAGTTTTTATCACGATGAAGTGGAAACTCCGTCAATTTACTGAATGGAACGAGAGGAGAACTGCACAGAGATCTACTTCTCTGTTGGTACCGCTGATGCTTCAGAAAATGCTTTCACAAAACTAAAAAGCTAGAAGAGAAGGGAAAAAGAAGCAAAGTCTCTGGGCAGCAGGGATGGTGTAGACACTAATGTCAGCTCAGTTACCATCCAAAACTGACTGAACTTTATGCCTAAACTTGCATACACTCAAGATGACAAAATAAAAATTCCCTCCCCGAATTCTGGAAGAATTGGCCTGTGAAAGCTCATGTCCAATGCAAACAATATTCAACATTGTCTAAAATCCTCCAAGTAATATAACTAGATATGGGTCTCATATTTGTTACTCTCTAAAGACAGGAATGGTCTGGACAAACACAGGATTGCTAGCCTGACTTCAGGAGCAGGCAAAGCTTCAGAACAGATTTTAAAAGAAAAAAATAAAGGTGGGGAAGTAAGTGGAAATAAAAGAAAAGGCACTGTGGATCTGCCCCAGTCCGTGTCACATCAACTTTATGGTTTTCTTCAAGAATTAATTTAACTGAAGTAAGAAAGTCTTGAATCTGCCTTTTTTGGCCTAAGAATACATGGAGAAGGATTAGTTAAACTGGACAAGACAGACCTTAGCAGAGGAATTGTAAGGTGAGTAAAAAGCTGGTTTAAAGACAGATAAGTGAAGAGTGACTGAAATTAAGTTACTACTAATCCTCTGATTTCACATTTCTGTAACTCACTGGAATCCTCCTTTGGGAATGAGACTTCCAGTAATTAGACTAACCTTTGCCTTTCTCATCAGGAGATTGAGCTCTAATATCCACGTGGCTGTAATGGAGTCAAGTGTCTGTCCTTCTGCTGTCAAACCTTTACTGCATTTTGTTTTCCTGTTGCAGCTGGTCTCCCTTTTTGCTGGCAACTGTTCCCTGGTTTGGCTACCTTGCTACTAATGCAAGGAAGACCTAATTGGAAAGAGAATCTACTTGCTATTTGTTCTCAAATTCTCCATAAGAAATATGGTACTTACGAGATGGCCTCTATCATATCCATTCCCATTTCAACACAGCAGTGTGCATGGTCAGCTCTTGCTTCTGGCAACCCAGACACACAGTAATAGCAATCACCCAGGATCTTGATACGTAAACAGTGGTTCTCCTAAAATAATAATAATAAAAATAATAAAGGAGAGAGAAGTATTCAGCTTATATTCATGCTTGCAATAGCTTGCCTTTTAGGGCAGTGAATATTTACAGAAGTCCAGTGAACAAGCACAGTATGTCATTCTTGCAAGAGGAAAAAAAAAAAATCAGAATTATAATAGAAAACTTACCGCTGCTAGCTTATCAAATCTGGCAAAGAGCTCGTTCAGCGTCATGACCAGCTCCTGAGCAGTGCACTGGGAGGCCAGACTTGTGAAACCCTCTATGTCTGCAAAGAGGATGCTTGGGAAAAAAGAGAGAGAGAGAAAAGAAAGAGTCACAAAATTTGCTGCTGATATTTGTGTAAGTTTTGGGGTAGAAGTCCAGGGATAGGGAGGCATGTAGGGGTGCCCTATAGCAGCAAGGAGATAAGTGCCCCTAATACCACCTTATGCTACAGCCTCCATCACACATAAAGCTCTGAGGGGCACAGCCTCATCCCCTCCAGAGATTAGAAAGCACGAAAAAACCCCACAAGCCTTTCATCCCCCCTACCCCTGCCCCATGTCCAGAAAATTTACAGTATGCTGGGAGCTTGCGGTGGCATGATAATGCTATCAGCCATCATTAACAACGAGGCACTCCCACACAATGACCAGATTAGCTCAGCTATAAAATCAACACTTACCCATTTTGTTCACGTTCCTCAACCTCTCAGCTCAATAACATCGCCTGTGTCTTAGCTCCGCTGCAGAAAAACCACACTCCTCTGCCCGCTTTCCCTGCTGCCAAAGTGCAGCCACAAAATAAAGTCCCTCTTTAGCAAATATCCTTAACCTGCCTACCACAGCTTTCAGCCCCGCTTTGGTGGTCGGCCTCCACGCGCGCACCCCAGCCCCGTGGCTGCAGCACCCTGCCCTGTACCGTGTGTGCGGCAGACACGCTCCTGCAATGTTATAAATGCAGAAAGCCAGGCGCCGCGGCACCGCGTGGTGCTGGGGCGAAGGCTTGGGTGCTGCAGGGCTGGTTGGCCATGCCCTAATGCACTCGGCTGTCCTGGTGAGGACATACCCGTGGGCTTTTATGCTCTTCATTCTCTAGAGAATGAAATCTACACTGATTTACTCTACTCTAGTCATCTCCCAGCTGTACACGCTTCTCACTCATTGCCTTTTTTTTTTTTTTCCCCCTCTCAGCTTCTAAAGAATTACAGAAATGAATCCTCCCATTCGTACCACACCTTCCAGCTGGCTGAAACACTTTGAAAATATACACCTACAGCGCTCAGGAGCTCCTCTCCTGCAAGCAGGTATCACTCAACCTTCTGCTCAACGACATGCGCAAAGACCTCGCCAACTGAGGCAAACCTCTGCTATTGTGACAGGGACACTGAATTGTTCCCATCCGCCCAGGATGGACCGGGAAAGCCCTCTGAAAGCAGTGTGGACTATTTTGAAAGCACAATTATTTGAATCACAAGCATTAATAACGCTTCTTTCATTTCAATTAATCAATCTGAATGTTGTACTGCCAAGATTTTTTTTTTAAACTGGAAAAAGATTGTCTCATTGATAATTACAACATATATTGATTTGCAATCAAACGCGGCGATTATGCTAAATTTAAAACTATTCAGTAAAACAAGCACCATACTATGTCTATATAGGTCTAAAATGTATATATGCACACACGTTTATATAAATATAAAATTTATAAGCTATACTTGTATATTGGAACATTTATTGAGTCATTGATTTCTTCTTTGAAGTTGATTATTGCATCAAGCTGTACTTGAATAGGAAGAGAAAGTAAGAGTGCAAATAACAAGCACTTTGGCATTGTTTCTTCTTTGTAAAATAAAACTCCAACATCTTTTAAGCAAATTGCAGAGGTTACGTTTTCAGTTGGAATTCCCTGCAATGTCTTCAGACAGAAAGCAAAGACAACAAAAATATTTTCACAAGTATTTTTTTGCAAAAATCCCGAAACACATTTTGATTCTGGCATGCTTTTCATATTTTCCTTCTACATTTCAACTCCAATAAATCATCAACCAAACATATTGCATTAAATATTTCTTTGTTAGTCAGACTGAAACTAAAATGTACAAGAAAAAAGCAAGAGAGGAATGCAGGGATGTCTGAATCAAAATATACTTTGCCATTTTTTAAACACTTGAGAAAATACACAAAAAATAAATCAAGATTTCGCATATTTACAAATAAAAGTAAACCTCCCAAAGAAATACAATTGAAAACAACTGAAATCTTAGAGATATCTGTATTACTGGCTAAGCAACCTAACCATGTTTTAATACACAATGTACAAATAGGAAAAGTCTCCCATTTTTGCGGCAGTAATAAAACGTATCTTGTTGCAAGCATGTTCCTCTTCCAGCATGGGGCAAATTGCAAATTCCTCACTTGGGGACACGTTCACGCTCTTTGCTTGTGTGTGTGTTGCAAGAGTCATGTGTTATAACAGGAGGAGTACAGAGCAATTGCGACTCTGACGTTCACATAGCAATGGGTTTATCTGAAAACACTACATAGGAATGCCCTGAGCCGCCTCCTCATGCCTGATTGAGAAAATTAGTGCTAGCGTAACATCCAAATAAACATGGATAAATGACTGAAGGTTGCCCCCTCCTTTCCCTATTACTATCATGCCAGATAAATGGATCAGACATTCCTGGAAGTTAAATTGCAGCAATATTTTCAACCAGGCAAATGAAGTAATCAGCAGAGATGTATGGAGCCAACCTATGCACAGATTTATGCTGTTTCACATCAAGGCTACTTGATTACAACGTTTTCTCAAACTCGTAACCTTCTACGGGTGACCAGAAAATTGTTCTTTGTTCAAATTCAGCAGCTATCCCCTTCATCTTGATCCTCATCTTGCACTTCCAAGAACAACATGGCTGCAGTTCCACATGCAGCTCTGGCCGCGTTCTAGAAAACTACCGTTCTAAGCAACTATAAAAGGGTTTATTTGCACAATAGGACTTAGAAATGCATTCTGCACATGAGCCAGTAAGCAATATCAGATAGTCAACATTGTCCGATGCCCCTGTTAGGAAGCCAACACTTAGTACGTAAGATGCTTCTCTGAATGAATGTTTCGTTTGAGGAAAGCGGGATGCATGAAACAATTTCAGCAAAGTCAGTTTGATAATTTTGGAGAGGAAAGCCAAGGAAAAAGAAATTTGGTTTTATCTAAAGGAAAGGAATGAATTACAAGTATTTTTTTTTAGATGCTTCAAGTCTCTTCTCACTCTTGAACATGGACATGACTCTTGGCAATAAGGGGAAGAGCTTCATCTGGCACATGACTTTTGCTCTGTTGTATGAAAACCTACTCAGAATTCATTACACATTAAGTCCTTTGCACAACTCATTTTTTTCACACTTTGAGGTTAACATGAATGTCATCTACCTGCATGGTCCATCCCTTTGCCCCTCTTCCATGTCAGCTACGCAAGTAACATATGTACCTGTTGCAGCAACTAAGCATATTCCATTACAGGCTTGAGACAGCTGTGTGACCTGCTCTGCTGCCAAAAAGCCATACCACTGAGCTATCAGAAGACACTGCCTGGGACACACGGGCTGCAGGGAATGGAAAACCTCATCAGGGTATGGAAAGGACCACGTGGGAGATAACAGAGGACAGAGCAGTGGTCTGGGAACCGAAGATAGAGAGGGGAAAGACACATTTGTGGCAGGAGACTGGAGAAAGAACAGCACACGACTGTCACAGAAAACAGCCCTTGAAAACAGGAACCCAGCCTGAAGCCTTTCTGTCCTCTGCGCTCAACAGCAAGCTCTGAAAGCCACTTAATCACATTTTACTCCTCCTGCCTAATCTGTTCCCTCCACACACTCCTGCTAGCACTGCAGCTCCAGCAGCAGAGACAACAACCAGGTTTATTGCTCCCAACCCTGCTAATGACCCACAAGGGAGGAATGGGGACCTGTGTACTTGGTGCTGTGCGGTGCCACTTCTGTTCCTTTTGTTATTAGCCCCAGTAACCCTTAAACTCAGCCTTCTCCCTGTAAAATACCCAAGAGCCCAGAAGCAACTAGGAAAAAAGCAGATTTCTCTTACAACGGCTATCAGGGAACGGTGCATGATCGTCATCCTGTGTTTAGTCAGAGCTTTTCTTTTAAAACAAAGCCCGTTACACCTCCTTGCACACACAATATGCACGCAGTGAGGTTGTAGGAGCATGTCCCAGTCCTGCCAGTGCATCTTATCCAGACTAGGAGCCTCAGAGTTTCAACACACAGTTTCCCCACTACCCTTAGGTCCTCACTCCACACTTCAGTCTTTCATGTCAGACTACTCTTAGCAATGAAAAGATTTTATTACAGGACGATGGTGATGGATGATTGTGATGAAGGGCACAACTCAAGCCAACTGTTTCTCAGTCTTCAGAGGGCAAGGCATTTCCTTGCTGGTGGGAGCACAATGCCAGTAATAGGCCTTTCCTTGTGCCAAAATGTGGGGTAAATGACAGTGGTCAACAAAAGGTCAAATGAAATCATTATTATAGCTATAAAATATCATGAGATAAGTAAGGCAGTGGTTTAGAAGTATTATTAGCTGAAGCTGACTGGAAGGGATTGACCACACAATCTGCAGCCTGGGCACCAGCAACTATTATCAGCCCTGGGTCCCAGTTCCTTCATCTGGAAGGCTACTGCTTCGTGGAAAAACCAGTTTAGCATGTAATTAAAATCCTGTAATGGCTTCAGAGCTCTTGATATATTTTCCACTCCGTCACTGCCTTCAGATTTACCATCTGATTGGGTTTTGTCCAGCAGCAACCAGGGTATGACCTCAAAAAAGACAAAAAAATGGTTTGTTTCTGGGAAAGACAGACAAGAAAAGGGGAGTTATCATTCATTTTATAAGGGTTTTTTTTTAATTATTTTTGTTTAATTTTGGTAGAAAAGTACCACAAATTGTATTATAGGGTAGAGGTGAATACTTTCCTGATCTCCTATTTCAGCTCCTGTTTCCAGCAAAGACTGGCTCAAGATTTCATAGCTGTACAAGGCAAGCTCGGTTTTGTGCCTGTTGCCCTACGTGGCTCATGACGCTGATGGGGAAGAAAGATTACAAGGAGATTGGGTAGCTTCCAGATCCTGCCATCCTCCCCCCTGCTTAGGGACCAGCCTGATACGTGCCTGCTCTCGCCCAAGCCCCAGGCAGGGGAGCAAGAAAGGCAGATGCACGGAGTGCAGCATCCCTGTGCCGCTGGCTCCTGCTGATTCCGAGTGCCCAGGGCTGATGGGCAGCACCCGGCAGGCTGGGCACGCAGCTCTAGCTGCTGCTGCCACTGGGATGCCAGCCTCTGCCTGAGCTTGGCCCTTACCAAAACCACCACCACCTCTGTGGACTGCGAGATCTCCTTGAGCGGGATGTCTAGATGTGTTTTGCACAGTGCTTTGCCCAACTGCAAAGGCAGAGCGAGGTAAAATGGAGAGAGAGAGCAGCTAAGATGCAGAGCCAAGAGAAGAAAATTCCCAAAGTGCTGAGCTCAGCTTTCCTACTTTTTGGTCTGTAATGCATTTATAGAATAGTTAAGAGACACACAGACAGACAGCTCAGGTACCAGCAGGAGCCTCTGAGCAAGGCCCCAAGAAATCAGCAGTGTGAGCCTGCCCAGCTTGGGCTGCTCTCACAGTCTGTGCTCAGATCCATCCCACTGCACCATGGGTCCTACCGCTGCAGGTCATTTAAAACCAGCCCCTGTAATTCAGGTGATCCTTGCTGTGATTGCACTGCTAACGTGCCCTGAGGCAGAAGCATCACAGGATGCTAAAGGAGAAGGTTCTTAGCACAAATGCGGGAAGGGAAGAGATCTTGGCAGAAAGCACAGAACGATGTAAGGAGTAGGAAGAGCTAAGGACAAGGTAGGAAGCAGGAAACCCACATGAGACATTTAAAAACCACACACACCTACAGAGAATGATTTTGAAGTGCAGTCTTAAATGTCTGAAGCTAATAGAGTTTTCAAAGTAGGGACACGACACAGCCAGGTTTCCCTGCAAATGCAAGATTATTCAAAACACTAAATTAAATCATCAGTGCTTCTAATGTAAAAACAAAAAAACAGTCGTGTTCTATTTCGAGACATGTGCTGCCATGCACGCCAGCCACAACATAAATCAAGCAAGGCAAGAAACACAAACCCTATCACCATCACAACGGTAATGCCAGTCATGAATATAAACACCATGTGTTACTGGAAACCGAACACCACAGGCACTGCATGGGAAACAGAACAAAACCCCAGACTCGGTGAGCTTCAATGACTTATAAAAACAGCAAAGTGCATCTGACTGCATAAGAATCAAAGCCATGGTATTTTACTGCAACGAATGCTACCTACAAGAGAAGAAAAAGTTAATGTACCATAATAAAATAATGATTTTTCACTAAATACAATCTTATTAATTTGCATTCATGAGCAAAGGTGTAACAAGAGAAAACCATTTGCTGTAGACATGGTCTGCCCTTGTTAGGGAATTCACTAGGCTAATTGGTGAGGACAGTGTCTCAGCATGCTGCTATTTCACAACACCATCCACTGCTTTTGGTGTTGCATGTCATTAAGTCGTGCTATGAACAAGGAAGAAGAAAGAAGAAGGATGGATTAGGATGACTCTCAGTTGAAGGGCTGGGTCGAGCCCTTAACACCAAACTATGCTTTCATAGAATCACAGAATGGTTGAGGTTGGAAAGGACCTCTGGAGGTCATCTTGTCCAACCCCCCTGCTCAAGCAGGGCCATCTAGAGCTGGTTACCCAAGACCATGTTCAGATATCTTTTGAGTATTTCCAAGGTGGGCACATCTCTTGAGCAGTTTGGTAAATGAGTCAATTTTTGCACTTGGACATCTGTTTAAAAGCCAGTTCCCTGCCAGCACTGTAACCTCAGAAGTTATTTTCCAGCTCCAGCAGCATAAACATAGTAAGTTCATCTAGAAGTTCCTAACATTGACATGGCATCAAGATACACCCAGTCCCTCTTTCCTAGCTGTAGCCACTTGGGGATGGATAACAACGATGGATAACATGTGTGCTCGCTCTTCTACCCATCCTATGCACAAAAAGGATTTCAGCTTCCAGAAATACTGAGTGAGAACACTTCATAATGCTCTTTTCCTCCTGAATGTAATAGAAGCAACAGCAAGAGGACAAATCAAAACAAGCTGAGGAC
>NW_009648925.1:3321826-3393075 GCF_000708025.1 Charadrius vociferus | reverse complement strand
CTCTTTCCCTCCTGAAATTAATAGCAGCAACAGCAAGAGGACAAATCAAAACAAGCTGAGGACAAGTTCACAGCAGTGGCACGGTGACCGTGGTCAGGCAGCATGTCTAGGTAAAGCAGCACAAATGTGAGCAAGGACAGCAAAGCACACCTAGGGAGGGTGAAGTGGCCCGCACAGATCATTGTGCAGAGCGACAGCCCAGTGACCGGCCCAGCAAAGGCTGCAAGCTACTTGCAGACTAACTCAGGTCTCAACAGCACGTCAGCTTTGCTCTCTAGGGACGTCTATGCGACAGGCTAAGGTCTTAGCGGTACAAAAAAATGTTCTCCAGAACAGCAGGATACCAGACAAACCAGAGGTTAAGATATTTCCTTTTCCTACAGTCATGGAAAAAAAACAACCCAACAGTAAGAAGATACACTCTCTTTCCTAAACTTATATGGTCATTTCAGAAAAGATCCGTTTACTATTGGAAATCACCTATAGTTTCAAATGAGCCCTAGCACTTCTGTGACACATCAGCTGGCACAGCTCCCCTTTAGGAAGCGGGATTCTGTCATGCACCGTGACAGTGCTCCATCGTAACATCAGTCGTGTTGGCTCCCACTTGCTCAAGAGAGTGAGAAGGCCCGTGTGTACACAAATGCTGTGATAAGCAAAGTTGTACTTTAGAGGGAGAGAGAATAACACAAAATAGGAGGATATACACACAAAAACCCTACAAAACCAAAAGTCCAGAAAACTGTGAGCCTTTTCACCTTTTTCTTTACAGCAAAAGGCAAAAAGCCTCCTGTCCCTCTTCCACAGTAGCCAAAAATGTAAAGCAAACCTACATCCCATATTTGAGAAGTTCACTCTGCAAGACCATACCAACAGAAACTGGTGACAGAGTGAAAGCTGACAAAGAAGCAGGAGACCAGATGGCTTTCAGAGACACTGGTGGCAACGTGCAGACTGCCATCCGCAGTGCCACTGCATGACGGCAGCAAGGCTCATTGCACAGATATAAACTGCAGAACCCTGCCTTTACTTGATTTTCCCATGTTTGCCCTCAAATGAGCGCTACTGGAGGTCAGCACTGCCTGGGGGACTCAGCTGGGAGATGCGCATCTCCAGCACAAACTCTCAGCATTTGCGGTTGCAGCTCTGTCTGCGTTTGCAATGTGCTCCTGGGAGCACCCCACCGAGAGTGCCTGACCCTGCTGGCACTCAAGGGATGCTGAGAAAAAAGGCACCATACTTTCCACCACGGTCAGTGCTCCTCACCTCAATGCCTATGGTCTGTCCTTCGCTGTCAATGCAGGAAACAAGAAGAAATTAATTTCCTGAGATCACCAACCAGAAGGGGAAGACTGCACCACTCATACAGGGAAAAGTTTTTCCACGACCTTCCTAGGTTTGCAGTTTAAAAGCATGAGTAGCAACCCCAGTTATTGGAACTGAGTTATAGCTAAGCAGCATCAGTACTCATTTTTTATTTTAAACATGAAAAACTTGCTACCCTCTCCCTCTAAACATCTTGAGTTAAAAGATTTTCCTATTTCAGCAGGCTATATTTAACCAGATTGATTCCTCACTGGAAACAGGAGTAATAAATAGCCTTTTGGGAAGAAAAACTATTTGAGGAAGGCAAAACAAATAAAGATAGATAAGGAGTGGCTACCAGCCAAAATATAGGTGGAGCACATTATAGATGTCTTTGGGATGAGCGGAAGGAATTTTATTATGCCATCACCACAAGCCAAATTAGAGGCCGCTGTCTGTTGAACATAAAAAAGAAATCCAAGCGGCCTAAATAAGATTTTGAGTTCTTAAGAAGGAGGGACTTAGGACCTTTTCACATATTGAAGAAGATAGTGATGGGAATGTGAAAATTTTTCCTATCATTAAGGTCAGGGGAAAAACCATTTAAGTGAGAAAGACACCAAATCCATTCCAAGTCCGAGGAAGTTTAGGAAGGCAAAGTTGAAGGATATACATGGCCTTTTGCAGGAAGGAGCAAAGGAACCACACATACTGCTGACTCCGACCGTGTTGCTTTGGCTCCGAGCAAGCCCAGACTCACCCGAGTCTGCCTGACCAGTGCAAAAGAGCTGGCAGGTCTGTCCAAACTGGAGCTGGATCCAGTCCACACCAAAATAAAACTCAGATTTATTTGTCCCGCAAGACAGTCTGAAATCCAGAACTGCACACAAAATAAAAAGGAAAAGCCATGTTATTTTCTGGTTCTCAAACTTCAGGCATGCTTTTTGCTGTGAGCACACTTGCAGCCTGTTTTCTGGCATTAGAGCAAACTCTGATGTCAAAATCCTACCAAAAACTGACAAGAAGGAAGACAGAGCTAAGAGAACTCTGCAAGAAGGGACTATCCATTACCATCACAGCTGTAGGAGTCTGGCAGTATTCCTCCCTGCCCTCCTTCGATAGAACGGCTTGCAAAAGTGACCGAAGCCATAGAAGCAGTGCAATAGGAAAGAGAAACAACTGAAAACTTAAGTATTAAAACAAACCACAACCTGTCGCATAGAGGCTGTGTGCCAGCAATCAATCAGTTGTCAGAGAAGGCCACAGAGTAATCAATTTTGGCACAGACAGTTAACAGTTTCCCACGTGTATCCCGGGTCAGGCACATGGAATAGAGATCGAGTAAGTTGCATCTAAGCAAGTTTGGGATGCTTTCAGTTATATATTGCTCAGGTCTTTGTCTTTAATGGTGAAAGAATGAGCTCTTCATAGCTGTGCAAATTGCATTCAGTCTGTTCTTCCCTGGTATCATGGATATTCAGTCAAACAACGATGCTTTTGTACTCCCTACCCAAAAAGCTGCAGTAATTCTGCATGCAGTAGTCATTTCAACCTAATGCTACTTCTTCCTCGCTCTCTCCACTATCTTCCCCAGCATCCTGTCCTTTTGTGATTTATTTACTCTGCAATTTTGGTAAGTCAGGGTTTTCCTTCTGGAAAGTCACTACATAATGAGAACATTACATTAGTATATAACTGTCATAATTTAAAACATTAAGGACCATGCCTTTCCTATAGTTATCTCATTTTCCCACGGAGAGTAGGTACCAAAATACGCACACTGTTTCATGGATCAGCTGAGAATGGACAAGTGATGTGATGTTCTGTATACACAATTATCATTTGTGTCTGGAAGCTTATGAGATCAATAATACTGAAGTGGCCATTTGCTAGGAAAACTGATTCCTGAAGAATAGGAACATGAGTCTTACTGCCCTTTTTGGAACAGTCAACATGAGTTGACTCACTGCCTCCTCATTTCTATATTTTTAAATGTAACCAAGCAGTTATTTTTAAAATGACACCCATGAAACTGTAAAGAGAAATGGACGCAAAGCATATAGAGAAACTTAACTGTGCACACTTTGTAATGGCCACTTTTCTAAGAAACACCAATGAGTGGAGAAGAACTTTAAAATGAAGACATAATCCTTTGTTAGTTATTCTGAAAGGTAAAATGCTTGGCCAAAGAAAATGTTACAGCTCTTTAACTGAGGGATCAACTTGTTATTAATTAATAAAAACAAACCTGATAATAAATTTAATAATAAAACACGTGATGTTTTCAATGAGAAGGGAGATTGGCCCTAATTTCAGAATTAAATGAAAAGGAAAAAATCATGCAGGATATTGAACTTGTTATCTGGTTATTGTACACTGTATTAATATTCCTTACCTGATAAGAACCAGTAATGAACAGATATCCTCAACTCACGAGTAAAGCTGTCCCACCTTTACGAGGGCTACAATTTAATTTTAAAGGTTTTGTTTCCTTTTTAAGATGTGATCTACCATCACATCGCAATTGATCAATGGCATTTGAGCTGACATCTGTCTTTGGTTCCCTTTGGTGACACAGAAAACTCCAGCTGCCATGGAGAAACTGTAAACAGAATGAAATTCTGCACAATCAATATCAGCAGTAAAAACATTCCCCCTTAGAAGGCAGTATAGGTGAGCTCACTAAATGAGTATTTTTATGCAAAGATCATCTTTGAACAGGGAATATTAAATCCTATGCACCTCTTTGGCCCCTAACATACCTCATATTTCAAATACTTTGCAAATGTCCATTATTTCATAGATAGTAAGCAGTGTTAAATCTACTTTCTGGCATCCAGTTTATACACTGTAATATCAGAAAAATTTACACCACTGTTGTTTTATTATGTTGGTCAAGACACTAGCTATCAAGACACATTGAGTCTAACCTTTGACAGCCCATCATTTGACTCTGTGATCGGTTACTCAGCTGACTGTCTCAAATTTCTTTCTTCATAAAATAAAACGGATCATTGCATCTCTAGCTTCTTAAGCATATGAAGTCTTAAAACTGGCATTAAGGGATTGTTAAAATGGCACTGGTACTAGAAAAACACCACCACACTACTTTGCAGAGGCAGCAGTATGGTATATAAAGAAAATATATAAAGGGGTTCAAGGTCATGTGGGAAAACCATGGCAAAGAAGGAATGTGAATCCTGGCCTCATAAGTCCAGGGAACATCCACACAAAACCTAGTCCTGAGATGCTGGAGTGCGGAGCGTGGAGAGGCAGGTCTGCCCACTGAAGAGCTAAGTTTTTTTAACTTTCCATTGAATCTCCCCTGATTTTTGCAATCAGTGGTTTCTTCTCATAATGAAGCAGGCATATAATTTTAACTTGATTTCAAGAGAATTACTGTAATTGCCACCACCAGAATAATAGATCTGCGTATAAAGAAATGGGTTTTCTCTTGCATTTTCCATTGGAAAATTTAATTTCTGTGTTAATGCATTAAGATATTTCACTAAGCCATTTGCTTCCTACTCTCAATATTCACAAAATAGCATCTCGAAATGAAGTTCCTGTAAACAGTTATTAGTTTACCAGTGAACTAATACTGATAAAATCAATAGAGTCTGACCAAATCTTTTCTATAGCATAGAAAGCCACCTTAGAGACCACTTAAAATATCTATCATGGTAATGTGTCTCAGGCCATAAAAATAAGAGGAAAGTTACTGCATCAGATCTTTCTACATCTATGCTAAACCTGTCTAGCTGATTTCTGCTTACTTTCTGTGCCACTACAGTAGCAGCAACTTTGGCTTGAAGATTAAAAACAAACAAAACAAAGAAATAAAGTGCCTGGCATTTGAAAGGACGAGTTCAGTTCAGTTCAGAACAGCGGGTGTCACGACTTCAAAACACTTCTGTATATTCATCCGTTATATATCCCATAAAATTAACCGCTACTTCAAGCAAGGAGTGAAACTGGAGACACAGCTTGCTGGTGTCCCAATGTTACGATGGCCTTTCACAAAGCCGCGTGAAATGGAATTACAGTGCCATGGAGGACACATGCCCATCTGAAGGCTAACACAGCTGGCAATAAAACTGCGGCTAATGAGTCACAGGACAAACAGGTTGGGACTTTCCCCACAGGGGTTCGGGGAAGCCAGAGTTAAATTCACTTGCAGAGCAGGAAGAAGATTGAATAAACTCCCTCATGTGAAATGTCTTATAGAGTACATATGTTACGAGCAAGAGAGCTCCTGTCTCTGGCACAGACACATTCAGGTTTCTAAACAGATTCCTTGGATTAGAATAGCTTGGTCTTCCAGACAGGAGTAGCCATGACTGTAGCAAAGTGTTTCTAAAACAACAGATCCGTGCGTTCCCTCGGGGAGCTGTACAGTAACCGCACGGATTAACGTGGTACAAGTTTCCAGCGTGAACGGGGCCCGAGGCTGTCAGGCAGCTCCGGAGAGATGGAGAGGGGAGCAGAAGGAAACAGAGCACACAAACAAAACACAAACCGTAAAAATCTTTGAACAAACTGGAATTTGCAAGATGCGTACTAAAGCAAATAGCAGCTGTGGTATTTGGTGTTTGTCTAGCTGGCTTTAATGCTCCTATAGTTCAGATATCAAGAGCTGATTCTCTATTCTTAAGTACCAAGCCACTCTCCGGAAGCCTGAAAATGCTTAGCACAGCTACTCTATTTCTTATACACCACAATAAACAAACTTGCAAAGGAGCTGGATTCTAAAAGCCAGTGCAAAGAAAGAAAGAAAGGGGGGGAGAAAAAAAGCAGCAGCCCACACAGCATCAAATGCTGGTAGGCTCAGTGCTAAATAGCAGATGATTCTTACTGAATAACTGCCCTAGATTTTGCAAACAATACAGGGAACAAAAATAGAAACCCATTTACATATTGCTGTTAATAACTTTATTTATAGTGTCACAGCTAGAGCACAATAACTGCAGCCATGGCTTAACTTGAAAGCCATTCACTGTGGAAGAGTCAGACAGATACTGTTTTCTCAGTCCTTATGCAACTGAAAAAAAATCCTGCTGACAACAGCCGGGCACCAGAATCCTTACAAACACAGCCAGAAAAAAAGTTAACAGCAGTCAAAGGCAAATCATCCCCACGATCCCACCGGCCTCTGCCCCTCCTGGTTACTTCAGAT
Source organism: Charadrius vociferus (assembly GCF_000708025.1). Taxonomy (NCBI): domain Eukaryota; kingdom Metazoa; phylum Chordata; class Aves; order Charadriiformes; family Charadriidae; genus Charadrius; species Charadrius vociferus. Next base: position 3,386,594 of record NW_009648925.1, on the reverse strand, counting down.
ATGCTGCGGCTCATCAAGGACAACTGAGGCTACAAAACCCAGCAGATAAATTTTCACTTCACTTGAGCCTCGTGATAGCATCTTACAGGAATACTTGACTGGTTTTTTGTTTGGTTGGTTTGTTTTTTTTCCCTTGTTTGTTTGTTTTTAATTAAGAAATACAGACAGGGCTCAGACTAGCTGACTACCAGCTGCAATAAAGAAGATATGTGCCCAGCATTTAAGAACATCCCTACCACATCCACGCTGCCTGCTACATGACTGTAGCCAAATCTTTGCTGGGAGCCCATATTCCTGCCAGCTAAAATACCACTAGCCCGTCACAACAGACTGGCACATCTTTAAGGAACAGAAATGTACACAAAAATGTTCCTTAGTATTCTGCGAATGCCTGCTATATATAAGTAAATGGAGTGAGAATGCAAGCAAGGAAACTGTCTCTTAAGACCTTTCACCTGAGAAGTGAGAAAATGTGAATCTGATTTTTCCTCTGCCTGAATCCGGCCTGAACTGGACAACAGGCTATTTTGGATTGGGAACGGGGGTGCCCTCAGGACCTTGTGCTGCAGCTGCTCATTACGTATAAAATACTCAGAATAATTACAGGCAGAGACAGCAAGCGCCCCGCTCTGCCCATGCTCCGTGACATGGGACAGTGAGATTCAAGCCACTGCTCTGGGGTTTGATTCTTTTATATAAAAAAATGAAACAGAGTTAACAGAAGAGAATGAGGACGCCTTCTTCGGTTCAGGCCTCTCTTAGGAGAGATAACCTGATAACCTACACCAGCATGTGGACCGAGCCTCTACGCTCCAGGATGAGCATGGCATGCCTCATCACTTGTGTCTCTTCAGATCTTTCACTACCTCTGTGTTTCACTTTCTGCCACCTGGAATGTCAACCAAATTAACTAATTTCTCTGGGTTCTCATTTTAGTGAGGAACAGAAAGATGCCCGTTTGGTGTGGCAGCCCAGCAGAAATGCAGCGCTAATTCCCCCTGCAGATACAGCCAGCAGTCACGAGAAGTCCCCAGCACAAAGAGCGTGTGTGTTTGTGCACACACCCTGCTTGTTCCTTCTGCACAATCCCTCTGCAGCGCAGGCAGGGCAGAGCCTTCAAGGTCCAGTCGTTAGGACATTTCTGTAATGGGAGCCAGGCATTTCGGAGCTCTAATCAGCCTCGCTACCAGGACAAATTAAAGAAATCACTGTCAATCTCAGCGTCTCCGTTCCCCAGCCCAAACCTCCTTTGTGGGGTTGACTGGTAGCAGTGGATTCTCACACAAGAGTTTGTGAGTGTAAGGCACTAAAAATTTGTATCAAAAATAGTGTGGTGAGCAGGACTAGGGAAGTGATTGTCCGCCTGTACTCCGCACGGGTGAGGTCCCACCCAGAATACTGTGTTCAGTTTTGGGCCCCTCAGTACAAGAAAGACATTGAGGTGCCAGAGCGTGTCCAGAGAAGGGCAACGGAGCTGGTGAGGGGTCTGGAGCACAAGTCTGATGAGGAGCGGTTGAGGGAACTGAGGTTGTTCAGCCTGGAGGAAAGGAGGCTGAGGGGAAACCTTATCGCTCTCTACAGCTGCCTGAAAGGAGGTTGTAGCCAGGTGGGGGTCAGTCTCTTCTCTTAAATAACAAGCAAAAGGACAAGAGGAAACAGCCTCAAGTTGTACCAGGGGAGGTTTCGATTGGATACTAGGAAAAATTTCTTCATCAAAAGCGTTGCCAAGCATTGGAACAGGCTGCCCAGGGAAGTGGTGGAGTTGCTATGCCTGGAGGTATTTAAAAGATGTGTAGATGTGGTGCTGAGAGACATGGTTTAGTGGTGGACTTGGCACTGCTAGGTTAACAGCTTAAAGGTCTTTTCCAACCTAAGCGATTCTATGATTCTATAAAAATGCAAGGAGGTGTTTCTAGGCAGTGCCCGTTATCGAGCAAGATGACTTAGAATTTGTTCTGTTATTAGTAATACAATAAACGCTGTGTCTGATATACATAATGGAAAAATAAAAAGCTGCAGGACATGACAGACCAACAAAATACAGCTTTTATGATCCTCCACTAGAAACGATCCTTGAATCTGCAGGAAAAATAATCTAAAAAGAGATAAAAGAATACATAAAAGACATTTAAATAAGTCAGTGAATGCATGTATTTCAGTGAAATACACTGATCTAATAAATGCTAATATAGTCCTTACTGGGCTTCTGCATTACGAAAGTGTAGCCCTGGATGATTCTCAGCAGACATACCATTTTATAGTGGAAGAACAAATATTTTCAACCTCCTATGCTCTTCTCAGAATCAGAGGTCCCCCAAAAATCACATATTTCATCCTTAAACACAGATTTAGTTTTGTACAGTTGTTCTCCAATAGTATTTTCTCTCTTTTTTTTCCCGTTGTTTTTAAGCTTTCAGAGAAGATACCATTTTCAATTTACTCCTTCCACCATTACATACTTCCACGGAAAAGGAGCTCAGCAGGTAAGTCCCACCTGCAATTTCAAGGTTTCTGGGCTTTGCGAGAAATTTGTAATCGCTTCCAATTTCAGTAACAAAATTTTACTCAGTTTGAAACTGAAAATGACAAAGAATACTGGATCTTAAAAATGGAGTATCACTTACCATTTATATTCTGTAATACAACTTTGCGTCTGTGTTAGACCTGTCATCCTAAACTGTGACCTGCTGGCCGCTATTCTGCACAAGGGGACATTCGTAAGGAAGAAAGGCAAAGACGATGTGGGTTTTTTCTCCTTTTAAATTGAAACAAAGTAGGACTATTAAATCAAAAGGCCTCTTTTTCTCTTGCCTGGAAAGAAAAAGAATCTCACAAAGGGGCTTACAGTAGTTTTGAATGCAATCCAGAACAAAAGGTTCCAAATGAAACAGAATAATTATACTTTTATGGATCAGCACTTGGCTTCTGTTGTAGACTGATCTGTAACTAGAATTGCTCAAGTTCCCCTGAGCAGAAGCCAAAGTTTTGTTTGCTTTGTTCTACAAATTGATTCTTATTAGCTCATTCTTTGGAAACAGCCACGGCAGAAAGCAGCAGTGCATTGGTGTGCGTGGTCCCGGGATTGGAGGCTCTCCACCAGAACCGCTATGGCATGTCACAGTCCACTATCTAAAACTGTATGCATCTGTTTTCCATTCTCTCCTCTCCTTTCCTCTATAGTCATTACTAACAATTGCTAAATTTGCTCCTTGCTTTCCAAGGCTTTTTGGTCTTTTCGCTCTTTTTTTTGCCTACCTCCCCACCCCACAAATATCCCATCAGCTCTGCAACAGAGGTCACTCATCTTCATGGTCCAGGATGTTACAAAGCATTTCTCCAAATTGCTACTCTGCATTCGTCACTGATGTATGGGTCTGCCAGGCCTTGGAGACAACAGAAATTAAGCGGTTGTCAGAAGAAGGAGGGTTGTCCTAGTAACCTCCTATTAGCAACACATTCCCCACAACAAGTAGGAAATGGAGCTGGTGTATTATCAGACTGCAAAGAATCCTGCTTGAAGTTAAAAAAACCAACCAAACCAACAACAGCAAAATCCCAAACAAATGAACTGACATGGTGGGTCAACAAACTGTCACTACAATATCTCTGCTGGAAAAATTCCACACTGCCTCACACATTCAACCTTCCTCTTCATATGGGAGGGCAAGTTGTGCTTCCAGACGCTCTGCATAGCTACTGATGGGGACAAACAGGCATTCACAGATGATCTTACAACTGAACAAAGCCACGGTCGTCCAGCCTTCTGCATGCTGCTTACTGGGGAGACCTCTGCAGCAGGAGGCTAGGAGAGAATATTTTCACAGAATCACAGAATGGTCAGGGTTGGAAGGGACCTTTGCTGATAGGCACATAGATCTAAGTTTCACAAGCGGTGACTGCACTAGGGTTTTGGGCTTGGGGGTCAGCTCTATAGAACCGGAGCCAAGAGAGCTGATTCCAAACCCTGATGATCCTCCTATATATTTAAGGAGTTCATTTAGATGTTTGGCTCAAATAGAGACATGGTTACTGGTCAAGAACATCTTTAGAATTTCTCAGTGCCTTTGACAGCCTCAGATATTTGCCAATCACACATACAGCACCCACAGACAAAATCCTTGCTGGTCAGGGTATCAGGGAAGATAATACCTACACTCCTGTATTTTTTTGCTTTTTAAAGCGTAACACACGTACACTTCCTTCCAATTTCTGGAAACTATTTGCAAGCTTCCAAGTCCTCAGAACCTACATGGGTTTACAAATCCTTGTTCCCACCATTTAGAACTGTGTGCATCTTTCTAGGGCTTTGTAACAGAAACATAAATGGACACAGAAAAATCTCAATTTTCTAAAAAGAGCAACTCCATCATTCCACAAGGCCAATGCGCTGCTGACGGGGGGTGTGTGCACTGAAATTCGTTCAATCGCTTTGTTTTTTTTGCCTCCTTTGCTCTTTTGTGCAGTTCTCTGTTGCTTCTCGTTTCTCTTAGCTCTCTTTCTGAAGTGACCTGTTCTTAGCCTGGTTTCTTATAAAAACACCATTTATGGAATCATGCGGTCTGCACAGTCAGTACCAGCCTCTCCCTAACTTTTTAACCACTTAATGTCAAGCAAAATTAATAAAAAAAGAGGAAGTTAAAAAAACAGACTATGACTTTCAGTTACTGGAGGACACAGACTCAAGTTAGCAATGCACTAACTTGAGTCACAGGATACCAGACCAGTCGAGAGCTCTTCTCCACTAATTGGTTTCAGCTTTTGTCTCTTCTTCATCATTTATCCAGTGTCAAAATTATATATAAACCAGTAAGAACAGATGTACAAATCAGCAACAATTGTTGAGATATAAATATAGTATAAGACAAGAAGTTAATCCATCCCCATCCAAAACTGTGCCTCTGTTTTATGGCTTCTGTAAGTGCGCTTTAAATAGTTTTGCAAAGTTCAGTGCATTACAGAATTAAAAAGTTTAACTGATTTTTGCTTTTCAGTCATTATAGTCTAAGGAGGAAGCAAAAAGGTAGGATGATTTTAACAAGAACCTCTTTAAATGTTATATAAACTCAATGTTCTTAAAAACCACTTTGAATGTTAACTACATGACAAATTAGTTCATTAACTGAAATTTAACCATATCTTTACAAGAGAAAAGCAAGTCTGTACAAGCAAGTCTTTACAAAAGTAAAGTTTCAGTCAGAGAAGACTCATTTTTTCTTGTCAAGGTTACTCCAGAATAGAGAAGACTGGGGGTGGATTATTTTAATAAGCATAATTTGATGCTTTTTTAACTGTAAGTTTAATTCATTTGTTTTTACTATCAGGCCAATCAGCAGTCAGATTTACATTTTAAAAAAAATTAATTTATTTTTGTACTATTGAAGAAAAAAGAGAATCCAAATAACCTTGATGAGTTAAAATGCTGCTCTGTAAACTTCTGCAGGCACCTCCATTATTCTCTCCAAATTACTATTCACAGTATTTCATCATTAAAACATCTAACACTCTTCAATCCATCACCCTGTGAACTTCACAGACCCTTGTGTAAACTCAGAATAGCAGGGTGTGAATTATACATCACAGGCCCTTCCTAATTGCTGATGGCTTGCTGGTGGCTGCAGATCTGCAGTCACCTGGCACGCTGCACTTTTGGGATGTTATCTTTATTACAACACACGTGTTTTAAGCAATGCATCCAGCGGGGTGCCTTGCAGCCAGTTATTTATCTGTTTTGTTCTTCGGAAGGTACAAGGCTCACTCATGCTCCTGAAGACACCAGGAGCTCCCAGTAGGGACCAAGATCATAATATATTCCCAGGTCAAAACAAAAGATCTGCAGACAGTCAGATGAATACTTAAACACGTTAGTATGTATTTGTTCTTAAAGGGTGCTGTGCACATGCACAAAGAGGTAGATTTGATAAAATATATAAACCTGCTCTATTCTTTGGCTTAAAAGTTTTCAAGACTGAACCATTGACACACACGTATTGAAAAGAAGGAGTGATCTTGGGCTGAAACACCCCCTTTAATATTAACGGCCAGACTTATTGCACAGATTTGATGCCAAGTTCAGGTGTAACAATGGCTACAAACGAAGCAAATTCCTTTACACATGGATTTTAGCTTGAATGCTTTTCTCCAGAAGACGCTGATTTTTCCTCTCAATAGCAACAAATTGCCTAGGAAGAGTCAAGAGATTAGTGGTAGTAAGAGCAGAGTAATTCACCCATGGGTGATACCTACTTCCACAACTCCTAAAAATTATTGCTCACTTAAAAAAAAAAAAAAGGCCATTTTTCTGGAAAAGTAAAAAGCCAAGATTCACTCCAGGCAGACACAGGTGAAGTTCCCAGGAGCTGGCTCTTGACAGGGAAACAGAAGAGTTCCCATGTAGGTAAAATTCACTGCTGTCATTTGGGGAAAGGCGTGGGAAAGCTGATTGTTTCCCTCCTACTCGCTTTTCTCAGCCTACGGCGTCAATCAGAAGTTACAGTGATTAAATGCAGGGGGCCCCAGAGCCCACACGAAACCCACACAGTTTCCCCCGCTACGTGCAAAAATAACCTTCTACTGCTTGTGGGCCTTGAATGGAGAAAAGGAGGTAAAGATCTTGCTGAGACTTGATGCTGAGAAACAACCAACTGACCCATGAACACATTTTGGGAGGAGATCGAAGCTCAGGGACAGGCAGGGAGAGCAGTACCAGGAAGCAAGACATGGATAAAACCTGCTCTTGTACTTCCTCCTGCTTAATGCTGCTCTTCTTCATCTTCAAACATAAACCATCAATTTTCATTCTGCCCCCCACCAAAAAAGGGGAGAAGACACGGAGGGAGATGGATTATACAGTAAATATTAAAACCAGTTACTGTTCCTGCCCTTTCCTGGCAATGTGGCCTTCCATAGAAATTAAAGCTACATAAACTTTGGCTGAGATGAGAGATTTGGGGAACCTTTGAAAATATCCATGGAAGAGCTGTCAGGAATTTATACACCCCATACTGTACTTTTATTTATTAAAGATGGTAATATTAAACTGGTTTCTGCTTCGCTTCAATAACCTCTCATGAAAAAAAACATGAAAACAGAATCAGGATGAGCTCCTGAACAAAACCAGCCCATTGGCGTAGCTACCTCCAAAGGAAACCCGCTGTCTGACCCGCGCTTGGGCTCGTTATAAACCCATTTAGCATTCCAAAAGGCACCATTAGCAAGCCAGAAAAAACAGCCTCGTGCCTATACTCACCAACAAGAATACACCACTAAGCAGCACATGGCTTTGGCAAGCTCCAGCACTAATATGTCCAGTTACAGCTACACCCTGGGAACCCTCCTACTAGCTGGGATGATAGCTCAGCTTTGTACTGCTATTGCTAAGCCCTTTAACACCACGAAGCATTAAGACTGGTGTGCGACGACGTCCTGTGTGAGACGACGGTGGGAGGAGGGAGGAAAAAGATGTTTGCTTAGTTGAAATTTTCGCAAATGTGATAGCACGCGATTACATAGCACCTTGCAATCTAAGAATTTAACACACTTCATAAGCAACTAACTAAGCGTCACAATGCCTGTAAGGCGAAGAGGTTAAGTTGTCACGGCTGGTCTGAATATCCTGACACTCGGCACTCACGAGTGCAACTATTTGTTGATTTTTAAGAGGAGAATTTTCGGTGTTAAAACATAATTAAATCAGAAAAGTAGTTAAAAATGCTTTTTCATTTAAAGCAGACGGACTGTTTCATTTCTGCAAATGGTTTAGTTCAAGTTGTCAAGATGTTTAAAAAACTGAGATCAGGTTAATGTTATTGAGTAAACGATTCATAAAAATTATGTGAAGGGGGGAAGAGAGGAAACTGCCACTTTCACCGCGCTTGGATGCCAGCCCTAAAATAAGCTTCTTGAAACAGTTCATCAAAGGAATTTCAATGACAAAGCCAACCTTTATCCCTTCACAGAGGACTTCAAGCCTCTTTTTATAGCACAGAGATTACTATATTTGGCCAAACCTAGATAACATTAAAGCTATTATCACCGCTGAGAGACGCTATAAATAGCAGTAGTAATGTAAAACATTTAAAATTCTGCCTGGGAAGCATGACAGATAAACAATATTATCTATGCGTATTTTCGGGTTTGTCTGTCAGACACAATCTCATTCATGATAACGTGAACCGATTAAGTTACATAATTCACCTTGTTGTTTACCCAAAATTACTTGCATAGTCTCGGGAACTCCTTTCCTGACTGCATTTGACAATAGACTTTATATTTAACTCACACATATGTGGGAAAGGTCAAATCACACTCTGAGATCCTGAATTTGTCGAAGTTAATTCTCATTCAATAAATCAGGATGGGAAACAGTTTTGTTCTCTGTTAAAAGGTCCTGTTCCTTTGCATCAAAAAAGATGGTATTAACCCCAAACCTCTTCAATCTTAGTTTCGTCATCACCCTAAATTCTTCAGAAGAACATAAACCTGAAACAAATTTTCCTGCCAAAAAATGACAGGAAATTATATTTTCATTGTGGATAAATTAGTCTCTGAACTTAACTTTCCATAACAATAAGCAGGAGATTATGAACTCATTCACAGGAAGTCCTGATAAGGCTCTAAAAAGATTTGCTTTTACCCATTCAGGTCAGAAAGACCACTGTATTTTGCATAAAAACATCATCTTTCCCCAGAGAGACAGCCCACCCTCTAAGAGCAGTGTAACACAGTAAAAAATATCATGGCATAGTAATAATATAACTGCCTCTTATTAAAGGATCATGGCTGTGTTTTACAGACCTACTACTGGCACCTGAGGAAGACGTCTTTTCTACACAGGTTTTAAATTGACTTCTTTTTTCTTAATAAAAAAGTGTGTAACCATTTCTAAAAAGAAAAAAAGAAGCATGTAATCTAGTATCTAAAACTAAGCATATCACAGAAGAACTGATCATGTAAAGACTCCTAATTTTAAAACAGAACCACACACACAGAGTAAATTCACATGATTTTAGAATAACATTTTCTGCTGGTAGAGTGGTTTGGGTTTGTTTTTTAATTAAAATTAGAGGTGGTCCCAAAAGCCCAGACCCAATCATCCCTGAAAATTAAAATATTTAATCTTGTCTGGAAGAGAATTTAGTAAACCACTTCTCCCACACAAAATGTCAAGCCAGGCTAAATGGACGAGGATGTGCTCCTTTGCCTCCTGAGTTCAAAGGGCCAAAGTTAAACCTGGCTGGATTGAAAACTCCAGTGTCAGTGAGGCTCATTATTTCCCTGTTTACTGTGAAACTGGTGAGCAACCTCACACTGAAGATCCACTAAAAATAAAGATCTTGGGCTCCAGGCATTACGATGGCAATCGAACTTTTAAATCAACAGCTAATGAAAATTCCCATCCATTATACTTTCATTTATAATCTACCTTTTAAACTAATCTGGGAGAGTGGGAAATGAGAATTGCTGGATGCAGCTGATGGAGGAGGGAAACCCACACTTCTGTTCAGACACACAGACCTTCCCACTTCTACGAACTGTGGAGGAAATGCTCCTGCTCATAAATCATCAACAGGAAGCCAGATTCAATGGCTGGGCACAGCACCCTTGCACCGACTTCACATACTTCTCAATTGCCTTGACACAATAACCTTTAGCTCATAAAAAGTTAGATCTTATGACATTTTTAAACGGTGACAGAAACAAAACAAAATTGCTTGGAGCGTTCTCATCTCAAAAGCCTCCCCTTGAGCATTTCCCCAAGAAAAATAAAGAGCATGCTTGCTTTTATTCAGCCAGTTCATGAATCCACATCATTGAGATGCTCCCCCCCACCACCAGTGTGTTGGTGTGTGCACGTAAATGCTTCAAAATGATCTGCAGTCATTCCCACTAGAGGTGGTTTCAGTGCACCCAGGCAAGAGCAAAGGCTCCATGCTGAACTCCTAGTGTGAAATGAGTCACTTGTTCCAAATCATGTTTCCTTTTTTCAATATTCAAACTTAGTTATTCATTTCCCTAAAGTACATCAAGATGAGTTGTTCCTAAGTTACCTTCTATTTGCTCTCAGCACATATACTATTTTATTCCTATTTCTTATCTCCCTTTTCCAGCCTTTTCCCGATCTCAGTGGGCTTTGATTTAGGGCCTCGTAGGCACAGACAACAAAGTTCATACTTTGAGGAAGACAGCATTTAAGTTCTTTTGAGATCTTTTGAGACCTCAGCCTCCCTTTGCACTGGAGACAGTCTGCGCCTGCAAGGGCTCGATTCTTAAACACTCATTACCATGAGTAACAAAGTTAAAATTACTTTTAGTCTATAATGTTCATATTATTCAATAAATATGCAAGATGTGAAAATTAAATGTTTGCAAGCTTCCTGTTAGCAACGCATCAGGACAGTCCAAAGAACTGACTAGTGCATATATTCATTTATGTATACATGTTTTGCCTTTTATGTTACTTTACAGTCATAACTGAAACAACTGTTTCCTCTTTCTATACTCTGGGTCGTGAATCATTTTTTGCTGTATCTTTTGAGATCTCCATGTCTCCATACCAGCCGCTATCTTAGGGCTATTTTTTCCAATCATAATCGTTCCATCATATTCCCCTCTCCCTTTAAAAGCGTTCATTTGAAAATTCAGTCTATTGTTTATTTAGTTTTTGTTTATTTAGTGATACAGTTAAAATTTCAAATAAGTATGATCCTAAAGTGATAATCACTTTTACTAAGACTTGACTGTACTGAACAACTTTCAAACCTGCAAATAATGACATATGGAAATTGATGTAAAAGACTATAATACCATACTGACTAGTCTCATGTCATATCTAACGAATTGCTTTCAGTTTGAATGTCAAGCTGACCTTTGAGTACTGGAAAAAAGCAATTTCTCTATTAAGAAAATTCACAAATGGCATCTATCACAAGAAATTTATTCACCTTCTTGAACAAGCTCAGTGCCATTAAGGAAAAAATAAAAAACCTAATCTAATAGACACAAAACCTAATCTAATCTACTGCAGCACACACTCTGCTGAGGATACTCTGGATGGCCTCTTCCCCTCACCTTCATCACCGTACATATATTTTTTATTTTTCACCACTGAACAATTATTGTCTTTGATATATGATGTTTTTGCCTTCAGTATTGGTAATGGATCTTAGACACAAAACCTAATCTAATCTACTGCAGCACACACTCTGCTGAGGACACTCTGGATGGCCTCTTCCCCTCACCTTCATCACCGTACATATATTTTTTATTTTTCACCACTGAACAATTATTGTCTTTGATATATGATGTTTTTGCCTTCAGTATTGGTAATGGATCTTTATCTGTTTACTGAGTCACAACCAAAAATATGAAGGGCTGAACTGAAGTCCATGCAAGCCAGCGCACAGGCTTGCCCTGATTTCAGTGAGTTTTATAGCAGACTCTACATTCAACAGTGAGTAACCTCCTCCCAATTTTCTGCTTGTGCATTACTTCTCTCCACCACCCTCAATGCTAAGGAAATGTCTTCAAATGCTTCAGAATTTCGTGTGGATTTCACCGCATCATCTATTGGAGATCATGCAGGGCACAGTAAGAAATGTGATGTAAGATGTAAGAAATTCACTTTTGTTTGTTGAGCGCCAAGTTATCAGAATATATAATTCACCAACATACTTAAAGCTATGTAAGAGAGAAGGCTACGCGAGCAGTTTACAGGAAAACCTCTTGTTGGAAAGGGAGATGGAGAAGGGAAGAAGGGAGGCCTCTGTCCCCAGTCCCTGTGTCTCAGTAGAAGTATTTATAGACTGACAGAGCGGTTACAAAGTTCCAGGACCTGGCTTAGCAGAGACATAAGTGATCCCCAAAGAGGTCAGGTACAACAGCAGAGGTAAAATGCATCAAGATTAAGTTAAACTTAACTTTGTAACTGGAGCCCATAAAGATATCAAGCAACAAAAGTACTGCTTTATTGCCTCTTCCCTGGGAAGTGGACAGTGGGAACCTGGACTACCCCACCAACATGGACTGGGGTTGATTTTGCATGACTTGCTGGAGTTTGGCTATCAATTTCTTCTGCACATCCAGGTAGACCAAGGAGCACCGCATCGGCGGGTGCCTGAGCAGGCACCAAGGCCTGTCACTAATGGACATCCTGCTTGTAATTCCAAACTGGCAGAGACCCCTTCAGGTGATCTTAACCTCAGCTGGGCTCTGCAGTTCACCCCATAGAAAGCATTGCCAGTCTTCAACTTGCATCCCATCATGGCTTATCAGAAGGGTGATTGTAACTGTCAAAAAATAACCAGACCCAAATATACCACCTTCTCAAAACTACCAAGACTCACTCTAGGAAAGGAAGAAAAAAGGAAAAAATCTAAGGAAAGAGATCAGTCAAAGTTGCCTCTCAAAGGCAGATATTGCAGGAATGTGGCAATCCTCCTCCCATTCTATAAACAAACTTTCAAAAGTCAACTGGTGACACTTTAGAGTCTTTACACTTATTTTGGATTATGTGTCGCTCTCATCTTCGTCCCTGCGTGTTAAATGCCAAGCACTGGGAGGGTCCCTGCTCCCCAGCAGCTGGGAGATGGGCTGCTGTTCTTACCTGACATTGTCATGCTTCTGGATGTAGATCTTATGAAACATCATATCTTCCTGTTTGGCATTAATGTCAGCTTTCATCTCCATGGCAACATGTCGAGGAAGTACAGAGAGCAGGAGACGCTCCTGTGGAGTCAGACAGATGAACCAATTAAAACACCTGCTGCCCAGTTAACAAACACACTTTGCTCCTTACTGGGGAGAAATGAGTCATCAGTTTGGTGAGAGATGAGTACAACCAAGGGAAACGGTCTCCATAAACCCAGTAGCCGATCCCCTAACAAGTCATATGCAATTCTGTCCCAACCCCACAATAAGAATTCAATGATTTTAGAAGAAAAATCACGATTTTTTTTCATCCCAGCTGCACTGGGCTTGTGATTCATGGTTGCCAATTCTTGCATATGAAGGAGCCATGTAACTCAAAAAGTGCCCGTGCACCATTCTTGGAAGGACTTGGATAAACGATACTGTCTGACCTCCCACAGCCTCTCCACACCACCATGAAGTCCTCCTTCACCTAACACCAGAGGACTGATACCCTTGGGCACCATTTAAAATTCCTTCCTTTCCTATCTAATCATCTAAGCACATTCCCCAACAGGCACAAACCTGTTCTTAGCAGCTAAAAAGTCAATAGGAATGCCCCGATAAAACTAGGATGAAAAGTTAGCCCAACTATACAAAGCAGTATTATACTTCTACACTTAAAACCGCTATTAGTGCCCAATTACATTAAGACCTGTAAACCCACCCACTCACCTACCAGAGTATTTTCAATAACCACCTCTATCATCAAGAATTCTCGGCTCTCCACCCTCACCTGGTACTTTACCGATATTATTATTTACCGGTAATGGCTTTAGTGTAACTGTCATAACATTATTTTATAAGCTCTTGCGTATATAGATTTGCATGCTAGGCAAAAATTAGTTACATGACAAACTGATGACTTTCTGGTAATTTTGCTAAAAACTCACACAAAAGCCTGTGCTTGTTATTATTCTAAATTTGGTGGCAATTTCATGCAGAGGCTATAGAATTTAAATCTGCAGGTAATACGTCCCCCAGGGATGCATTTGTGTTTTTCAGGAATCACACCTGAGAAATTCTGCCCAGACCTTCATTTCATTCCCCCTCACACCCCTTCCAGTTCAAAAGAAGTTTTTGCTATGGCTGAAGAAGGTGGGGACCACCTCCTTTGGGATCAGCTCCACTGAGGTCCAACCTACAGGCAGTGCTCTGGAATATGAAGAACCCCCAAAGCTTGTGCCGCTCTCATCTTTATTATTTTTCTTTCCCTGCAGTGAGCAGAGGGAAGAAAAGGGCCTTCCTTCCTGATGACACAGACACAATGTGGCATAAACGAAGGTCCCTAACCTTATCTAACAGCTCATTAATTCTCAACAGCACAGGGAACAGTAGGGCTCAGACGCAGTCCTGACTCAGAGGGGTCAGCAATCCTGTACTAATTACTCACGTCACCAAACCTCTTGTCCACACCACTGTTATAGACACATTCCTGGTTTCTAATTCCTAGTTTTAACTGAAACTTCCCCATTTATTTCTTCCTCTAAGGAGAGAAGGGAACTTTGGGGGAACCAGAGGAAGATGAATTCACTGGAAACATGCTCAGCATGCACCGAGACATTTTATAGTCTGCGGCACTGCCCAGTATTTCCTTTCTTTTCCCCTTCAATGTGTAACTTAAAGAGATTGATTCTTGCCTCTGGTCCCTGAAGAGGTAGTAATAACACAGAAAAAGATGTGTTGGAGGGATTTCTATCTGCTCTGCTCAAAACTGCAGCAGTCCTGACAAGATACTTGTTTTTTAAAGTACTCTCACCTTCACCGGCATACTGCAGGTGCTAACGGTTACATATCCAAATTGTTTTTTAAAAAAGATCGTGAATCATGCAGATGTCCTCAGGCTTCTGCCAGCTATTAGCATACTCCTTGAGTGCAAAAGCACAACACATTTGTATGCTTTCCAGAGTAACTGGTGTATACGCTGTTGTCATTTGCATATTATAACAGGCATCCTTAAATGTGTGAAAGCTGCTATTTTACATGTGATTTTACTTGGAGCATTCGGGGCACCCACAAGTTTGGAACACTCCCTGTAGGCACACGAGCATGGAGGGATGCTTTTTTTTACTTGCTTGCAAAACAGGGACACGTTCAGGGCACTGAGTTTCTCTTACTAGTAACTCCTAGAGACTCTCACGTATATTTCTGGGTAAATTTTGCTTGAGAGCCCCCACCCCTACTCTTCCTGACACCGTGGACACTTGCCAGATTAAATCACCGATATTTTCAAGACACTTGAGATCTCTGGGAGATGTACTAACACCACTCTAAACTATCACCAATCAGGGAGTAAAATAGATGTACCGTGTGAAACAAATGCATGTAGCACAACATCCCTTCATGCAGCAACTAATTAGGAAGTTGAGCCATGTTACAGAGTTGGGCATTATCTTTATTCTGTTTGTTGGGAGCATTATGATCACTGAAAATAACCTCTGAAGCTAACAGGAGGAGGCTGTAACAAGTGCCTTTGTAAAGCACAAGCCATGTTAAAAGAGCTTCAAAACAACAAAATCCCTACGTTTTATTTCCAATGGAGCACCAAAATTAAAGTCTCCACTAGAGTACAATTTTCATTTTGCTATAATGACTAGAAAGTACTGCAGCCCTCAGAGTAAAAT
This sequence comes from Charadrius vociferus, assembly GCF_000708025.1. Taxonomy (NCBI): domain Eukaryota; kingdom Metazoa; phylum Chordata; class Aves; order Charadriiformes; family Charadriidae; genus Charadrius; species Charadrius vociferus. The sequence continues at coordinate 3,371,286 of NW_009648925.1, read as the reverse complement.
CACTTATTATGCACCAGCGAGGTGACTGGGACTGCTGTTTTACAAGTATAACAAGGCAGCAGCCTGACCTGATAAAAAAAGCAAGAGCAAATTCATATATAATTCTCACTTCAAAATAAGATGCAAGTATAGTTCCACTGAATTATACATTAAACAAATGCATCCTGAGGAGCCCTAGTCTCTAGAATAGGCATAGATGAAAGAGTACAATGCAGATCTACTCTGTTTACATATGTACACATAGATATAGATATACGTAGGCACACACATCCCTACGATGACTCTGTACTATATAGGAATTTTAACTATTTATGTCATACTCTCCCAAGATGACCTCAAAGCACTACAAATATTTAATGTCTTACGACTATCTATTTGTCCTCAGGTTTAAGAACACTTATTTTTCACCACAAGTTAAGTGATGCAGAGATGAAAAAGAGAAGGAGAGAATGACTTTCCAGAGCAAAAGACAAACAATGCTAGAAGTAAAACTGGGCAGTCCTGATAACCCATCTCTTACTCAAATCCTAAGTATTTGCTCACTACAGATTGTGGAGAGCACCTATTTTTTCATCCAAGAGTATTTTATTCTGGGCAAGCAACAATGATTCCTGTTATGACTCTGCCCTAGGTTATCTCAAACAATGAAATCACAAGAAGTGTCTCTTCTGCATTTGACATTTTGGATTTTTATTTACTTTCTTGCTAATTTTGGGTGCTGGTAGATACTTAATAGAGGAAGATACACATTCCTTTGCTGGAGATAATCTGCCTACCCTTAATAAAGAATGGCACACAGGAGCACCATCAGACCTCCAGAAACGGGCAAGCAATGATAGCAGCGTTGGGCTGTGCAGCTGTTTTTCCCTCCACCCCTCTTTGGAGACTGGCCCTCCCAGATGTGGGCTGAGCTGCCCTTATTTGTGTCTGTTGCCACCTCAAGATTATCTGAATGCATTATGCATAGGGATCATCCAAACTGAACCTGGAGATCAATGTCAGTGCAGGCTGTAGCAGCAAATAATCTCATTAGGAGTCCCCAGCTGCCAGGACCCACAATTACTGCTGGAAATACTGGAGGGTACTTCTAAGTGATTGGCTTTGACCCACATTTTTCTGATGTCCTGGCTTTCTTCTGTATGGTATAGTACTTTCTGGGGAGAGGGAGAAGAAAAAGGCATAAAGCTAGGGCATTTGCCAGGCCTTTTTTCATGAACGCCTTCTGACGCAGAAGCTCCCAAATCCAGAACAGCACAAGCATTTGAGCCATGCTGCTAAAGCAGTCTCTCAGCGGGGAGGACAGAGCTGTAATCAGTGTGTAAAATGGGGTACTCTCTTGGCTCAGTCCTTTCCTCCATTTCAAGGTGTGGAAGGAGGGGAGGCTGCTTGTTTCATCTTTCCGAGACTACATTCGTTACAAAGGAAAAAGGAGCCTTGAGCTTGAATCTCGTTTTCATACATATACTATCAAAATCAAGCCTGTGTGTACATGTTATTTCACAGTAAGGGTTAAACAACAAGTATGTCAGCCTGAAGTACCTTATGAAACACTGCCAAAAGACAAATCCATAGATGCAGATGGGCTGAGACACGAGGGAAAATTAAGCTGTGTTGCCACAGAGATGCAAAGACACTCCAGTTGATTCATTCCCCTGACCTCTTCCCCAAACCCACAACGAAGCTCTGAGATATCTCCCAAGGGAAGAGTGGAAGCCCCATTTCATGATTAATTTCAAATTGGACTGGACAGACCACTATGAGATGTACTGCAGGGCAGAGATGTGTGTTAGCAAGGGAATAGCCAAGCTGCCCCAAAAGGTCTTTTGTATCTAATTCTGAGGACACAAGAGATTTGTTTCAAGAGAACCCACAAATGAATTAGGGGAGTGGATACATTCGATACCCTTGACTGTAAGCTGCCTGTATTCTAGCAGTAACAGGTCTTTGTATAGCAAAAACCCATCAAAGTTGGTGATGAATCTTACTTTTTGAACAAATACAATTCACTTGAGTCCTATAAGGTATACAGAGGTGTGCAAGCAGGTAGGTACCTTTGGGAAAGGCAGGAAGAGGACCCGCTTTGGAGGTATCAAGGGACAGTGTGTTTTGTGGATCAATTTTTACCTTTCACTTCTGAAACCCACCTTACGGCTACCTACCTGTTGGCAGTGGCTTTGCTGACAAACACACCACATTTTGACCTTACAAAGTGAGTCAATCTGAAGCCTGTGTGTTGCATCTGCATTCAACATGTGTCTTCAATGATGGGTGCAAAAAAACTATGCAGACTCTCTGCGTACTGTGTAATTTTAATCCTCAGAGCATAGAACACGGGATATACTGATGTCTGCAGAGAAGTCCATCGGGGTATTGGGGAAGAAATACTCCCCTGAGCTCTCTTTCAAACCTTTAAAAACCCTGCCCTCTACCATCAGCCTATTCTTGCTTGGATTAGTCAAGAAGTAAGAGGCCCACAAATCCCATCCTACAAGAACAATTTGCATGGTAATTCTGCTCAGCAACTTCATTTTTTATTTCCCTCTTACCTGCTGCTGGTTTTCCCTTTGAGAATGCAGCCTGGCTTGTATGCATTCCCTGGTCTCCTGGAAAGCCTGTCTTTGGGACACCTCTGCTGGGTAATGGGTACACACGCCTACAATGTTTGTACAGGAGAAGATGAGAACATTGGAGACCAGCTGCAACAAAAGAAAAAAAAGAAAAAAAGAGAAAAATACTTGGTTACACTTTGGAAACCTGCCATCAGTAACAAAGCACCACCCAGAACCCCCTTCCACGACTCCTTAATCCAAGTCATGCTTAAGCCTCAAGCTCTCAATTCCAGCGTATTTTACCTCTCTAGTCTTTAAAATAGAAAACTTCCTTATATGGCCTCAAATATATGTTCTTAACACTGTGCATTACTTCACTGGTAAAAAATACAATTCCACTGGTAATTTTGTAATCTTGCTTTTGGTAATCCAGTATCTTGGAACTACTGTGACAAAAATCTATCTAAAAATGCATCATTGCTCTGTCAGCTAAGAGTCAGCTAGACTCACGCAGCCAGATCTGACAGAGGAACACAAATATTTCCATGTTTGTGTACCTACATATCTGGCTTGAAAACACATCAAAGATACATTAAACCATTATTTTGAAATAGTGCTTAAAATATTGAAGGGAAAATGTTGGTATTCACAAGGTTTAAGAGCAACTGAAGTATTCTTTTTAGTCTAGTTCCAACACGAAATTTTATGTTACTAGATAAAAAAAAAATACATTTTTTTTACATTTCTGTGAACATGACTACAGAAAGAGTTGTTAAGTCTGAAGCATATTTGGACTGGACAAGCACAAAGTAAAAGCTACATCGCTCTTTTGCTTCCATGTGGTTTGTGTTTTGTAAGGAAGCAGTCATAACTTTTGCTGAAAACTAGTGTTGCAATCTTTTATTTCCCAACTAATTTTTAATAAAAAGGAAAAAAAAAATCCATGCTTATTGGTGACATTTGGTTCATACAAAATGTTCAAAACTGCTTCTGATGGTATCATGTAAACATTTCCCTTGACAGAGGTCAGACACAGTATAACTTTTTGAGAGTTGCACAAGCTGCAGTGCATCTCCTTTTGAGGACAGACTTATTTGAAACACCTCTCATCTTTTCTAAGGGGAAAGACTGTCAGACCTGCAAGACTCTTAAAAATAAGGATCTTTGATCTATTCCGTAATGACTCCAAATATACCCTTTGCCTTTATTACTTTTTTACTGCAGAGTAAAAGTAATTTCCAGACCAGCCCATTCCCTGAAAATACGGGGCCAGGCTCTGAAGGGCAGGAGGGGTGGAAGACACCCGTCAAGCCCCGAGCTCACAGAGGGTGCTCAGGATCCCCCAAACCAATTTGGTCACTGTGCAGGAGAGAGGAGCCGCCCCTGTGTCAAACGTAGACCCACATTTTACAGAGTAACAACCTCTCCAAGAAACCCCACTGGGATTACGCAAACTCTTAGACTACATCCATGTGCTAATGACAGCAACAATTAATTACCAATTCTGCCTTGAAACAGGATTTAGCCAGAAAAACCTCATCTTTCAGCTCAAAACAAGCAATACCTTAAGCTACGATCACATGAGGGATCTCTGTGGAGGGCTGCCAGTAGATGGCAACACTCCAACTTCTCACACTCCTGCATCAAAGTGCTGCATTTTGGGCTATGGCCCCACAGTGAATTCTCACCCTTACGTATCATACTACAATACAATAACCTGCAGACTATAGATACCCACTGTTGATTATCATCAATGCCAGCTACATGTATTTGCAGATAACTGGTTTCCAAGGAGGAAACTATTCTCATCCCCTATAGATTGCTGCCTCCATCCAAAGAGTTCACATTTCGAACAGAGACAGGGCTATCGAAGGTGCAGGTCATACACATGACCATCAAATAAGCCCTGGCTTGATCCTGCCAGATTCAAGATGCTCCATCTCTCCCCAGATCTGATCAGATACCAGCCAACTTCCACCCAGATCCTGCCCAACAACCCTAACCCAGTGTTGCATCCAATAGGTGTTTGATGGTATTTTTTGCTGATAATGATAATTTTTAAGGATGAAAAATCCCCTCATAGTATAAAAAAACCACTAGTGTTTATTATAATGAAGAAACATCTTAAAAAGAGAGCAGAAATAGAGTTTTCCTAGGAGTTACTCTGATTCCTGCTCCCCGGCTGCACTGACTGCAACTCACAGGCTGTGAACACCACTTCTACAAGTTCAATATGGTTACAATAGGCCCAAAGGGGTTAACACTAAATAGCATCTTTTGCATGGCTGGATTACAGCAAGACTCCCAAATCCTTTCTATTGGAGCCATTCAGCTGCGTGGTAAGTGGAAAATTTTTCAGGGCACATAAAAGAGCATAAGCATGCATCATATATCACAGAGGATTTTAAGGAAATACGCAGTTTTATTTTTAAATCCAGGGAATCTGAGACTTCATTTCACTTACAGTCAATAGCGCAAACCCAAAACAAACTCCCCAAAACGGTGACTCAAGTCTTCCACAAAGAACAGGAGACAACATGTGGTTTAGATGGTAGGCAATGTATCAGGAGTTAACCGAGCAGGGAAAAGGAACACCTCAGTCCTGAAAACAAGATGGTTTGGGGTATATCTCAGTGCCAAAAAAAAGTGTCCCCAGTGGGCCTACCCATAAAGATACCATTGTCGCGATGATGCCTTAAATAATCAAGCTGTAAAGTTCAAGGCACGTGATTCATACTATGCATCAAGACCAACATTGTCAAAGGGGAGTACAAAAAACATGATCAGACTTGACATTATTGATAACGTTTGTGGAATGCAAAGCAATTTAACTTTTCAGCACTCACTGAAATCATTTTAGACAAACCCAAGGGACTTCACAGACTGATTTACAAGACAGACTCAGATGACCATGCTTCATCAAGTAGGAATAAAAACTATATTGCAACGTAATTTTTAAGTAGCAGGGGACAGACATCTGTATTTATTCTGCTAAGTAGAAGCTCATTTAATTCACAGTATGGCATCTTTGCAACACCCTGAAACACAAGGGGAGAAATTACAGTGTAATGTTGAAAGTATCAAAGATCTGCAGAGATTTAAACCTCAGCTCCTACTATGTGCCTATTTGCAGCAACACTTGTTATGTGAGCACGAGCATTTTGTTCAATATCTGTTCGCAATCATTTTCTTCACAGGTGTTTTAAAATATATGAAAGAAAAACAAAGAAAAGAAGAATGCTTTCTAATCTCATTAATTTTTTCACAGTTCTCTGTCTTAATAAAATAAATTTATATCCTGTGTGCCAAATGGTCCTACTTGCTTATCAGCTTTCTTGCCATTTTGCTATGGTAACCAGCTTCAGTCCCAGGAGGAAAGATAGATATGTAGATATTAAAAAACTGATTCCCTAAGCTTCATGGCCTGAAAAGTAAAAACATATTATGGCAACTATTTCAGACAATCTGTGCTTGAAGAGCTGTTCAGGGCAATGGGAAAATATAGTTGCCTATTTTGTAGTTGATTTCCTTCCCCTGCCTAGCTAGAGATTTAGACTAAGAAGATTCCTACCCTTTTGATTTTGGAAACTAATAGTTTATAAAAGACTATTTCACTTACATATAACTCCTAGATAAGCTATTAAACCTTCTTGCAGTATTGCCATATTTGAGTATTTCATAAACTAATAACATTTACTCTTAAAGTATCTCTATGTGGCAGAGAAATGCTATTATCCTGATGTTATGGAAGCAGAGTTCTTTGCAGGTAATTCAGTACTGAAGAAAAAGCTCTGTACTATGAGGGGTTTTCAGAAACCACCGTGCCTTCTTAGTGCCACTGAAACAATAGATCACTCAATCTCAAACAAAACAGACCAGACAGTTTCAAGTCACTTTGATTTCATCGCACAAACAGAGCACAGCAATGCTTTTGTTGAATCTCTTGCAGGAAACGGTTTTCAATATTTTTTCCCTTGGTGACTAAAGGAAAAAGAGAGATGGAAACAGTTTAGTTCCACGTGTTCTAGGAGTTACGAAAACCTGGTATTACAAAATCAAAATCGAAAGCTAAATTTGGCCTGACACTATTGTTACAAAATTGATGTTTTGGACATTTCAGGCCAGGCTGAGGAAGAACCGGGATGGCTCAGTGACCGGAGGAGAGGTTCCAGAACACCACAAACAGAAAAAGTATCAGCTTGCATCAATATTGCCATACTTCTCCCCACTGTGTTTCTATTTGATTATTCTTCAAACACCAGATGCTATTCAATATGTAATTAAGAGACAACAACATGCTTAAGAGGGAAAGTGCGGAGATAAATTTTGTTAGTTCCCTACCTCTGCCAGAGCAAACAAGGCTGGCTACTGACACGAGAAGGTGGGCCATATTCCTCGGAATATGACCGTTTATTATAAAAATCACAGCTTCTGTTTTTTTGCCAAGTTACTCTGTTTTGGTCCACTTCTTTTGCAGAGGCTCAGAGTTATTTCTATTCTGAGATCATCGCACCGGGCTATTCCCTGTTAGTTTCCAACAACACTAAGCGGTATTTTGTTCTGCTATTTATTTTTCATTTAAAACAAAATACTGTTTTGACATTTTCATAAAGTCCTATTTTGAAAACAACTACATTTTAAGCTTTTACTGTGGGGCGGTAAAACTGTCACAAGGAGAAGGAAAGCACATACATGGCGATTAAAAAGTTATGCAAAACAATCTAGAGCAAACAACAAACTACGTATTCCTTCTTTCCATCGTGTGACACTGCTCTGCCGTGGCTTTCAAGCTCTCATGATACTCATCCAGTAGCAAAATTTTTCTTATATTGATTATCAGTGCAACAGCTAGGTTAAAAGCAGAAAACAACTAAGTTTCTAAGACTACATTTCATAGTGGTTGTACACTGAATTGACAAATCGGTCCAAGCATTAATTGCAGGGCAGACACTGAAATTATCTTTACTTTTGAGAGTTCCTTTTTTTAACCATGAAAAAATGTTATAAAATCTTTAATACTTACCTGAAACAATGTAAGAACAAAAATATGATGGACTACAAAAGCTCTCACTATGCAAGATATTTCTACAGCACCTATGCATGCAATCCTGAATTGGAAGCATGGATAAATTTGAAAGATAAAAAGCACAAACATTGTAAAAAAAAGTTGTTAAAAGGTATAGCTGGTGCTGTTTTTTAACTGCTTTCCCTGAACAGCAATTAACCCTCTATTGCCTCTTTATATACTACTATGTAATAAAGAAATTGGAGTAGCTACAGAGCCAAAGGCATAATGAAAATTAAAACGAAAGACAACATCAGCTGGCTCCAAGACGAAATTACTCATGTATTTGTGCTATATATACAACAACATCTTTCATTTCCCAGAGCAACAACTAGCAGAGTACTAAGATAGTGAAAACTTGTGGATTATGCTAGAAAGATAATCAAGCAGTTAAAGTCATATGCACTTCTCCCATTGTCTGGCTAGTAAAGAACTGGATAAGTACTAGTGAAGAAATTAGGAGGAGTTTTTTTATTTTACATGTGACAAGTACTTTTACTGAGTCCTTGAAATAACTGCAACAACAAAAGATTGCATCAATACACCAGAGCGTAAGAACAAATTTTCTGAAGTTGCTATATGGTGCATTCCTTCTCTTGTTCTGCTGCCTCTGAGCAGCAATCAGTTACTTGGATCTCAAGCAGAACAGAAAACTATGCAGCCACTGGCTTCCAAAGACTTCTCTAAGTGCACTTTATGCATGTGAGTAGTGCTACTGAAGCCAGCTCTGAAAATTTAAATGCTTCCCTAAGTAATAGCATAACTTAACAATCCTTAAGTAAGAGAATTTATTAGACAGAGATGCTCTAAATATGCAGCAAATCTCTTCAGTTGACTTTGAGAACAAAAAAATTCTTTGCAGAAATACTTCTGAAACTTTTTTGCATGTTCCTTCTATTTGGGAAACCGACAAGGAACAAATGCTGTCTACTTTAATCTTTCAACTAGATTCTCTATTCAGCATAAAGTTACTTGCTGAGAGTGAAGCAGTGGTATTTTGGCTGAAAATGCTAAAAGAACCCTTATGCCACTTGTGGATGTCTCTGTTCAAGAATTGCAGTCAGTAAAACCATTACACTGCAGCTATCCATTCCACGTATTTCAGTGACCATCTCACCTTTGCAGCCCCAGTGTATATTGATCTCTTTGATGCAATGCTCTTTTCTCCCAGGGGAAAGCCTAACAAGTATTTTGCCCCACATAAATTATTTTTTTCTCTAGAATGAAATATTATTATCTAATTTACCTTTTAAATACATAGTTGCAGGTAGAGACATAATACACTACACACCCCATCCAGAGCAAAAAATTAAGATTTTTATATTTTTCATTTTTTTCCAGTTGTTTCAGGAGACATCAAAATGTTTGATGCTGCTTTCTTAATTTTAATGCCTCACACCTTGTTCTATACAACATTTTAATTCATTTAATGATTGCTGCAATTGCAAACCTTCTATACATTCTTTCCCACTGATATTATTATTGTCATACAGAATACAGTATTTATGATTTGGGTTTTTCAATAATGAAAACCTTTAAATCCCAATTTTATTAAAGAACAAAACATTACCAATACACATGTATTTTCAGTAAGCATCTCAAGAGGAAACATTCCTACATCAAACTGATAATTCTACTTCCTCATCACTGTTATAATAATTTTTCTGCTGGGATTTCAGTGAGGTCCTATTTTCTTTGGTTACTGAGCGATAAGGTTAAGAAGAGGAGAATATACTGTCCTCACCAAATCTTGGCATAACACCAGCTAAAAGAAGTATTTCTGCCAAAATTTTCCTGGAACTCTAACACGATCCCTGCAGAGCATCCTTCGCATGGTGGCATAGCCTGGTGGGGAGGAAGCGCTGCCCCTTGCTAGCAATAAAATAGTTGGGAAGGAGATTCCTGGGTCACATTGTCCATCCTCACTGAAACTCCGTGGCAGTGAAGTTTCTGTGCATCTTCACACTTAACATACTTTATGAGCTACGAATCAGCACTGGTTTTCATGCAAGGATCCTTGGTGGTGAACCGATGAAGCAAGCTGCGGCTAAGCGGTTGAGACAGCTGCCACTTGAGGGGAAACATCCAGCGGCCCTTGGATGAAAGAGTGAAACCCTGAAACAACTTAGGGGAGGGCTTCTTCCACTGAAACAGGGACTTTTCCCCTTTCCCTTCCCCTGTTAACAATTCAACCCCTGCTTTATGATTTAAATTATCACCTCTTAACTCTTTGCAACCAGGCTATCTCCTTCAACTCCAATGGCTTCTTATCTTAGAAGATGGCACACCAGCCAGATGCCTCTCCCCATTGTGTACATAGCACCATAGAGACCTGAGCACAAACTGCAAGTTTGGCCAGTTTCTAATCTGCTGTGGCAGCCTCCAGAAGGAACAACATGCTAGAAACGGAGGGCTGGGATTGCCACAGCTCTTACGAGCAACCCCGCACAGCAGGTTAGTTGGGGCGTGTTTAACACTGCAGCTCGCTTAACCTGACCCTAGTGAAAATGCATGTGTATCACGAGTGAATTCATCCCCCTGGAAGTGTGTTTATTTCTGATCCGTAGAGGTATCTATGTGTCAAAGACTTCTTACTGAAATAAAAGCTCTTCAAATGGGACTTCAAACATTAGGTACATCTCTGTGAGGTCACGAAAGTGGATGAAAGCTTCTAGTCTTTCTGTGCATGACTCACAGTAAACATCTTCACACACACAAGGTATATCAAGACAATTTTGACAACTGCACAAAATTTGCCCAGACGCATGATAGATTAGGCAATTTAGACAATGACTTTAGTCAAGAAAATTAAGCAAAGCTCTGCTGTTCCAGCAAAATCAGTTGTTCTGCAAATGGTTGTAAGCACATTCGAGTTTGGGTTGTCTGCAAGCCAGTCCCACCTGCCCGTGTGCTCCCAAGGCGGGAGGAGCTGTTCAGAGAAGAAGATGTGATAGGCCTTAATTTAAAAGGTGTTAATAGAACACATTTTAACTGAATAGAAGTTGGATTAAGAAGTCTGGTAGAAAACATTGTAATTGAATAGAAATTGGATTAAGGAATCTGGTTATGCTTTCGAGATTCTCCACAATGCCTCTGAAGCTAAAGGAAGCTGTAATCAACGAGGAGAAAGGTCGTGATTAATCTTTTATATCCTATTTCCTTCCCTACCTGGTGGAAGGGATGTGAGGGAAGGAAGCTAATGGCTTAGGTTTTCTATCAGGCCCTCTTAAAATTAGTCCACTGCACTGAAACACAAATGAAACTCCATTTAATATATACTAACTAACTCAACAAGCAAGTACATATGCTGATTTGACCCATGATGGTAACAAGATTTCATTTACTTTGCTTTTCTGCATTTTTTTGTTTGGAGCAGGTTGTGTCTGGCAGCCAGTGTTCACCTATATGATCTCAGCAGAAGAGACCTTTGCAGCCCATCCTGCAGGATCCCAGTTCTTCACAGTTACCTCCACGGCTGCTGCTACCTGTCCTCTCCATCCTCTCGGCAAGGGGTGCTCTGCCTTCCCCAACAACCTCCACGCTGCCAGCAAACACACTTCACAGAGAAGTACATTCGCAAGATCTGTGGTTGCTTTCAACGGCTATGAGAAAAAAAATATCCATACTAAATAAGCAAAATCACAAAGATCAACATCCGTCTACTTCCCCCTTATCACAGTGCACCCTGGTCAGTCCTCAGTGTTTCTGAGACTGTTTCTGGGAGCTCTGGACTCAGATACAGGCAGTGCATCACCCCTTATCTTCCATAGTCATTTAAGCACAGGCATCACCTCCAGGTCACTGGGAAAACAAAAATATTTATCTAGTTACATGAAAGTCTTATTTATCTGGGAAAAATGAACGTTCTCCAATTGCTCAGCAGGCACAAATGAGTGCCCTAAATATGGTCTGTAAGATATAAAAACGGTTATTTCCCAAGCATGTAGAATGTGTGTTTTTGGGAGGTGGGGAGTTAGGTTAGTTTTGTTTTCTTGTGTGGGAAGAACTGTAAAATTGGAGAAAGAATGGAATACAGATGGATTTTTTGTTTTTTATTTAAAGACGACCTCCTTCCTTCTTCTTCTGTTGCTGGATTTCAAATCAAGTCGGAGCAGCTTGCCCACAAGCTATGTTCCTTCCTACTAACATCCCTATCCCAACAACTATTTTTAATAAACAAAACTTACTAAGCACCATCAGCAAAGTTTGAACTCCTGAACTGAAGCAGTGGCTTGTACCAGATGAGGTGAAGGAGCAGCATTCATAGTAGACAGCAAAGATTGTGCACAGCCACCACTAATATACAAGTCAATCTATAAGGGATCTGACTGGGTCACAATTGAATACTCTCCTTTAAAAGCTGACATGCGGTTTTGCCAGCTATTACAGCAGACTAAACTTACTTCTGAATGAGACATGTTGCATAGCAGTCCGAGATTCGTTACCATATCTTATGGTGTGAGTGTTCAAGCAGTTGAGCATACTGATCTCTAAACAGATTTGATTTCAACAACACAAAAAATATCAGCAGGCAAATTCCCACCCAAATTTTAACTAAGCACAACAGACAGCTTGAAGGCTCGTTCCTCGGCCTTCAGCTTTGTCATACTGAATTTCAAAGGTCTACAGTAATACCATAAAGATTTTATAGAGAAGCTCTAAAAGACTCTTCAGCATTGTTTATAAAGACAAGTGGAAGACAACCTAATGACAATGGTTACGACCAGCTCTGTTTATAAGACAAATTACACACCACAATTTAGTCTGCCTTTATTTCATTATACACAACCACTCTTCCCTCTTCCTTTGGAGCTGCTCTACTTCACTCTTCACGTGTCTTTCATTCCGCCTTCTTTATACACTAACTTGTTATTATCCACCCTGGACTTTCTTCTCAGCTCCCTAGTCCTGTCTTTCCCACAAATGCACACACAAACACATGGCCTCGTGATTCTAGGATCAAACCCAATGAATAATTTTAAATTAGCCAAAATGAACCACATTCTTTTCCGATAGCTCTAACAATTTGGTTACTCTGCTACTATATGAGCTTTTCACAGCGTAAGTTACTGGGCACAGTTTTAACTGCTTTGCAGTATCTGAAGGAAACATATCAAGATATACTTTCGAGGCATATGTGTTGAAAACATTCTCCAAGTCCCATAGCACAAGACCGCATCATTAATTTCTGTAAGCAGGAAGCTGGATTCTTGAATCAAGATATGCTATAGCCGAAGGTTGTTTTTGCTAGGATCTTAAACCTGCTTTTTCTCGCTAACAAATGTATAAGACAAATATACTGAATATATTGGTATTATGATAGTGTAAAAATTCAAATGTTTAACAGAAATAAAGAAATCAGCCTCACTTCACTGGAGATGCAGTTTGGAAGAGTCTTTGAATTCTGACAATTGAAATAAACTGGGTCTGCTGAGAATTGGGCAGGATATGAAGAAAATGAATCCAAATTTCTGTAGCTAGTGGAAAATTTTGAGTCTGTAATTGAGCATGTACTTTTATTCTCCCAAAGATTGTTAGCAGAGATTATGCAGCTGAATAGGTTTTCTGAGGTGAACTTAAAATAGACCTAATATCATACTAACCTCCCCAAGAGGATACTGTACACCACAGAATAGGACTTTGAAAAAACAGTGAATTACGAATTATTTAAAGTAACCTAATCTGAGAAAGACAGACATAAAAAAATAGGGAGTACTTATTTTCAGAATTTTTTGTAATATGAAAACAAGACAGCAAAGGACCTAAGAGACCTCATAGACTATGTAGTTCATTCCCCACTTGCCTCTTAAAAAATTGTCATATCCAAAACTTGATACAACAATTCTGTTGAAGTTTAAAGGGCACTGAATCGCAGTACTTGCTTTTGTTACACTAGATACGGTATTTCTCAGAGACACTTACTTTTTCTGGAGTGGACAATATTGATCATAAACAAATCAGCTTGCAATCTACTTTCCCTGCCCTGTTACGTCACTGCTTAAACATTTAGTCATGGCATTAGATTTTTCATTTCTAAGAATACAGTACCTGTGCACTTGGCCTTGCCTAGTAAGCCTTTCCCAAATCAGCACTTGTATTATGTGGAGATTTATTAGTATACTTCAAAACAAAATGAGTTTCTGAAAAATACTTAAAAAATGTAAGATAACTGGATAAATAATTGCTTAAAGAGGAAAAACATAGCTGAGAGAGGTTTTGCTATCTACTGGAAACCAGGCGCAGTTATTGTCTTTATGTCTGGAAAATGAGAGCCACATAAAAACAAATAAAGAATTTATTAACAGATAATAATAAAAAAAAATGGTACAAAGTGGTGTAAAATCTTTCAGTATGTGATCAGTTCCATGACTGTGGTTTGAAATGATAGATTGGTTCTTTGCCATGCCACTGTAATGTGATAGCATTTGTGGGTCTAAATCCAATAGCGAGCTCCTAAGCGGCTTTTGATAGGATAAAGATATTGGATCCAGTTCTCTACTCTTATCAGTTTAACTCTATCAATGTAAGATAGATTGAACTAGAGAAAATGATTAATTATATCTCTAAGATCTTATCTCATCAAACACTTCTTAGTGCTTTATGATAATCCGTCATAAGCAAATATGAGATATCCCTTCAAAGGCAAAGCAGGTGGTCCTTGACAGACCGCAGTGATAACTGATATCTGGTGCACAGATAGGCCCAAACGCTCTAATACGCATCCTGCTGCAGAGCTGGTAAAATAACAGTAAACAGAAGAAAAAGTGAAAGGATGGTGAAAGTCATAATTCCAGATATGCAATGCAAAGCCAGGAGAATACAGAAACAGAACAGACTGGAACAAAAGACTTAGATGGTTCTTTTCTGCTATTGACTTCCTTCATTCATTAAGGTCTCCAAGACAGTCTTTAACCAATTGCTCTTCTAAGAACATCAAATACCTTTCCTAAACAAAGAGTAGAAAAGTTTCTCAAAATGGTTCCATCAGAAGTTCCAGAAAATATTCATGTAACTCTAAAAGACAAACCGCAAAATACACCAATTCAGATGTATCTTGTCTGCTCATGAATAAAAAGCCTCCAAACCCTATTCCTTTTTAAGAAACTATTTCAGAAATTTGTAGCAGAAATCAACTGATCAACTGTTTCAACAATCTGATGCTAAACTATCGGGACTATGGCAGGGATTACACAGGCACCACAGACAGTACCAACCGCAGCGAAGTTTGTCTAATACTTTTGTTATTACCAGAACCTGAGCAGAAATTTCTCATGTGGTTATCTATCAGTTTGTTTGTTGTGTTCATGTCTAACTGAAAAGTTCACAATGCCTATGTACTTTTGGCAAACACACCAAAAAAAAAAAAAAAAAAGGAGGGGGTAAGAAGAAGGGAGAGTGTGGTGGAACCTCCAAAGAGGCAGAAATCCAAACCAAATGGGACAGAAGAGGGAAACGGAGATGGAGAAGCAGAGATCAGAACAGAGGGCCAGGGCTAGTAAGTTATGGACAGAGAAGCACAAACATTTGCACTTTTTATTCAATTATTTCACATTTCCTTCTTATAGAACCTGAAACCAAGCTACTATTTTTTTCCCCACTGTTTTTAATACCTCAAAAATAACTTCTGCTCAGTAACAAACTACGTGTATGGTTCCTTCACCTGGCAGGTCTGCAAAGAACCAAATGGTCTCTGTTGTTACACCTTGCTGGCAGAGAATATAAGTATTAAATACTGTGTTTGTCCTGGGACTACCTTAAACAAGGCAAGTGAATTGAGGCTGCAGAAGCCATCTAAATGCTGAATACTGTTCATTGGCTCACAGGGAAGTTTTTATCAGCTTCAAACAAGGCTCAGTAATCAATGTGTCACATTTCCTAGCATGAGTGCCCAACTTCACAGATTCAAGTTGCCCTTAAAATGTCACTTTTACAGTGTAATATTGCCATATCTGATTATCAGAACTGAAGAGATCAGGAAGAACTATCTTACAAATGGCTGTTTAATTAGCTCAGAGCAAGCTGTGTGCCTTTCAAAGAGAAACTAGGTGGAAAATCAGCACCAAGTGTTATTGGACTTTCAATATGTATTTGATACAAGTGAATACCCAGGACTTGGACTCCATGGAGCATACTTACCTTCCCCACCATCTCCTTCCACTACAGATGGGTTAGATGGATAGCATCTAATCATGATTTTATCCAACTATGCACACATCAGGTCTAAACAAGAGGAATTAAAATGCTAGAAGTTATCTATCCACAAGAATTAAGGAAGTGAATTAGAGACTGAAAATAACAGAAACAGGAAAATAATGTTGGGTGACTTCCCATATCTGTCTTTAATTCAAGGAACGTGAGCAGGGTGATTTCTTGGGGGATGGGAAGGGTAGAATAAGAAAGACCTATAGAGTACATTGTCTTAAGTCCACCATCCTATATATTATCATAAAAGCTGCTGGAAGCAGAAGTCAATGTAGCTGACACTGAATAATAAAGCAACTTGATTGATCATGAAGTGCCTTTTTGCAAGCATTCCTTCTCAGCTCTGCTCCTGCTTCTGTTTGAGTGCCTAACATCAGCTCCAGCATCAAAGGAACAAAAGATGCACCTGGCAATAACAGCTTCCACTTTAGGGAGAAAAAGGTCGGCGCTTGGTCTGAATGCAGGTGGAAAATGTGCTCAAGTACACCGATTCCTAAAGTGTTTGGAAGCAGTCAAAGATCCCCAACACCGAAAATTGTCTTATTAGCAGCAGGTGCAATTCCCTCAGGGGAGGTGAATAACCCTATGCCATGGCATCTCATTTTTTCCCCAGCCCTGCAGAACTGCCTCGCTCCAACTACAGTTAAATTTCACCCAGCAGGTGTTCAATCAAGCCCCGTTTTATCTACTCCGTCTGTAACAGCTGTATCAAACAGACAACACACATTTCTTCATGCTATCTTATGATTAAAAAGACAGGTAGTCTACATCTCTGCTCATCTCAGTATGTAAGGTTTCTATTTCTGTACTCCAGTGTTCCTTGACATAACTTACACAATAAACCATCACCAGCAAGCACTAGGCAATTAAATACCTTTGGTCGCTCTAAACTATTTCCAGTTTCACCATGCCCAATTTCTGCATACTTGATAGAGGATGCAACACAGGAAGGCACAGCAAGATGGACAATATGTGAACTTACCCTACTCATGAGAAAGGTTTTAGGCAAGCAGACAGTGGTCCCAGACTACTACCTTTACCTCTGTCCTTAATACATACCACGGGCACATCCATAATATTTTTTGACACCCTCACTTGGAACCTGCTCAACATGCAGAGATCACCACTGATCAAGGAACTAATGCTGCTTCTACACTGTGCTGTGGCTTGAAGCAAGGCTGGTCTGAGGGGATCCCAAGGGTGCAAGGCATTGCCAGAGCTCCTCTGTTGCAACTTCCTTTCCCTAGAAGAGGCCCTTCAAAGAATTTACGGGAAAGTTCTTTCTCCTCCTCCAAGGAAGAAGCTTGAGTTCTCCAACTCCAAGCTTGAATCCTTGCAACTGCTTACCTAAGAGAGGCTGGATGCCCTTCCTCCCACCGAGAGCAGGTCTGACTTGCAGAACCCCCCTGCTGAGCCAAGAGCAGCCTTTTTCCAGCTCATGAATTACATCCTAAGGCCCCACCAGCTTTTGAGAAAGACCAAATTCTGCTGTTGTTATATCTGCTTAACTCATGCAAGGACAGCAAGGGTATGTAGCTAGTTAGACGTTGACTCCTACTGTTCTTATTTGAGACACTGGTCAGGACCACAAGACTACTATGTCAGGTCTTCTCAAAACAGGGCAAAAGAACCTCCACCATTTAGTTGCTTATAATTACCAGACGTTATTGCCAGTATATGCTATCATTTTCCCCACAGTATGATTGCTATATGGGTCTTCAGAGAAACAACAAATATTTGATTAATTGTCCCTCTACCTTTTACCTCATGCAGTCAAGCACTTTGTGGTAAGACTCATAAAATATTGACACCATCACAAGTGCTTTATTCACACGGAACAGCATTTATTTAATTACTGAAGCTATCTCCACTATTTTATAAAACAATCACGGGGTTTTTTATCTTTTAAAGAAACTATTGTTTCTGAAAATAACTTTTTTCATATATTCCCCCTTCCACCACAGCCTGCTCTGATTTGTAGGCCCCAACTACACTGTTTTCTGCCCACCTGAGCCTAATTGGAGGTATTGATTGATAACCAGCTGAATATGAGCCAGCAGTATGCCCAGGTGGTCAAGAAGGCCAAGAGCATCCTGGCTTGCATTAGAGATAGTGTGGCCAGCAGGGTTGGGGAAGTGATTGTCCCCCTGTACTCGGCACTCCAATACTGCGTTCAGTTTTGGGCCCCTCAGTACAAAAAAGACATTGACACTCTGGAGTGTGTCTAGAGAAGGGCAACGGAGCTGGTGAGGGGTCTGGAGCACAAGTCTGATGAGGAGCGGCTGAGGGAACTGGGGGCGTTCAGCCTGGAGGAAAGGAGGCTGAGGGGAAACCTTATCGCTCTCTACAACTACCTGAAAGGAGGTTGTAGTGAAGTAGGGGTCGGTCTCTTCTCCCAAGTAACAAGTAACAGGACAAGAGGAAACAGCCTCAAGTTGTGCCAGGGGAGGTTTCGATTGGATACTAGGAAAAATTTCTTCAGCGAAAGGGTTACCAAGCATTGGAACAGGCTGCCCAGGGAAGTGGTAGAATCACCATCCCGGGAAGTATTTAAAAGATGTGTAGATGCAATGCTGAGGGACATGGTTTAGTGGTAACTTGGCAGTGCTAGGTTAACCGTTGGACTTGATCTTAAACGTGTCTTCCAACCAAAATGATTCTATGATTCTAATTCTAGTCCTTCTCAATTTGGCAAGGCATACAGAAAACGGAGTTATAGTCCAGACCTCTAGGATTACGATTCAGCCAGGATTTTAGCACTTCTAGGAGACCTTCTATTCACCAGGTATCATTAGACCAGGTCCACTTCCATTTTCATTTTTGTCAATCAGTCCTTCCCTTCTGTCATCTGGCTATTACCTCCTTTTCTCACTGTGTGTGTTACAGAACCCATTTTTAATTGCCCTTCAACATCTGATTTAATAATCATTTTGTGCATTTTCAAGGTATCCACATCGGAAACATTCTCTAGATCCTATGCTGCAGGATTCAGTCACTAATCCCTTTAAGCAGCATTAAGTGATAGAAAGTCAAATGCAAATTCAACCAAGAGATAAAAAAGATGGCTTTTTTCTCCTGCCCCAGAGGGAAATCAATTTTTGGCATTTGTGCCCCCCACTCAAAGATTTTCAGGTGTATAGCTGTCACCAGTTCATTAAGATGCTTTGATAATGTGGTTTTAGGAGCTGTATAAAAAGTTTGATTTTTAAAAGCAGTTTAAGTAAATGAGCTGCTCCTACAGTAAAGCATAGTCTTTGGGCACCCAAAATCAAATGTAATTCATGTACTTTTTCAAATTTCAGAAAATCTTAGTTCTTGTTCCACTGCATGTTCTGGCCTAGCAATTATATCCTGAGTTTCGATGGAGACAGACACTGACAAGTATTAGCAAACACAGTGAGGGTCACTGTTCAGAAGTGGAGAGGCTGTTGATTTTATTTCCCACTGGAATCTACTGGGAATAAATGAACTACAGGATTCCAGAAGAACAGCTTGTTCTCCAGGCTTCGCTCTGTTCAAACAGGAAAAACATAAGTTATTAAAATACATACACAGAGCAGAAGGACTGAAAACAGGCTGTGAGGTCTTTTGCTCTCAAAATCACAAGCACAAATCCTGACTAGCACTGGTCAAAGCAACTGCCTTTATTCTTCTTACTGCTTTACTGCTTTTTAGTATTATCCTTATTATTCGCAGTGGCATGTCAGTATTGCTGTCCATACTGCTTCCCTCATCATACAGTCAGAGACTGCCCATATCACAGACGCTTCCATTCAAACCAAGCCTTCCTAGTGGCTCCAGCAAGAAAGCTAATGACTGAATAAACAAAAAGTGGCAGTCCACTTCAAATGGGCTCAGTCTTTCAAGCCAGCACGCAAACCACCATGTTATCACTACCTCTGCTGGACAAGAAAAACTCCGATCCTGATATTTAGAGAAAGATACTTCAAGAATTCCTTCATTAGACCAATCCATCACTGGAATAACCCCCACAATATTCCTCCAAAATCCCATTAATTTGGTATTGACTCTTAAGCATGGAGGCTAATGTTTCTTTTGCTATCCTAGATGCAACATGTAAGTAGAGGAGGAGGGAGAAGCCTTGATCTTAGGCAGTCTTCTTGGTACTTGGCTATACTATCTCTCCCCTACCTCCAAACTCTAGATTTAGTTTCTGATTTTAGCTGTAGGAAGGATAGAGTTAATTTTGTATCATCAGAAACTGCACTAACAAGTGTTATATGATTTCCTACTTGATCATTAACCTGTCAAATTCAGCACAATAAACCCTTCACCAGTTTAAGGAAATACAAAAGACTTGTCACGGAGAGAATTTTAAGACACGACAATCATGTATAAATTAAAAAAAAAAAAAAAAAAAGATTTTCCACCTTCACACAGTAAAAGCAACTCCTTTTGCAAGAAGTCTTTTTCTTTTTAAAAATTTCTTGAAACTTTCTGAGCTTTCAGTCTTGCAAAGAACTCATCTGAATCAGAGAGTCACCCAAAGTGACACTTTAATGCTTTTCAGGAACCAGGCAATGGTCTGGTATGCATTAAGTTTATGATCTATATTTCCCTGTAGTCTATCACAACCTAATAAAACTATGTCAACAAACGTTAAGGAGGAAGAACTAACACAGTACTTTTCCAGCCACATTATGCCAGTTCTCAAATGCTAAACTTCTACTACCAGTATATCTGCAGAGCCTGCAGAGGCGGTGCATTGAGTATATTGCAACCTAAGCTGTAAGCAAGTTACTGCTGGCTGATTTTCTAATACACTGTTCAGATGCAAGAGATAATTCCAGCATCTCCACAAGCAGTAGGAGGACAGTATTGCAGGCGCAGTTTGCACTCCTGAGTTTGGCAACACCTGCACTATCAGATGAAGAGCCTTTTATAATCAGTACCAAGTTAATGAACTTCTCCAAAGTGTAGAGAGCCACAGAACAGAGATCCTTAAGAGGTCGCACACTGACAAATGAGGGCTATAATTTTGTGGGAGGAATTTCAGTGTAACTGTTTTTTTACCTCACTCAGTTGTTTCTTCTGGTGGCTAGCTCCACTAGCTACTGCTGTCCCAGAAAGAGGGCCAGGAGGCCAGCCAGGGGTTTCATGCTTCAGGTCTACATGACCACTCATCCAAGCCAGGCAATCAGTGCCTGTTCAACATAATCCGCATAGTCTTTTACCAATATCCTCTGCTGCCACAGGATTTAGCACAGCAATCACGCTGAATCACCTGATAGGAACCGTGAGGTTTGGGACCCCGCTGCAGCAATGATATTTTCAGTAGCCTAAACACTGTATGTCTTTCTCAAGAGAAAGACATGCCACAACAACAAGGGCAGTCCTCAGGACTTAAGAAGAGAGGATCTTCAAGGCTCTCTCAGAAGGCTTCCTCTTCTCATTCTGAATAACCGATAAACTAAGCCCTTTGGGTACTCATGGAAAGAAGGGCTTCTGGCTATGGACTGGGTATCCCCACTAAGCACATCTTTGTACAGCCAACAATTTCACTAGTGAAGTGAGCAGACAATACTTACGGTGGCCTTGCCTGATAGCGATGGACGAGACTGTCCTTTCTCATTCACTCACTTCTTCGCTTGTAGCCCTGCTTGATCTATTTGTAGCAGCAATATGTTAATGTTATCTGACAGCTACTATTAAAGTGTCACAAGCATGTGTATGCAATAACGCAGATGCTGCAGGGAGTCCACTGCAGGCCACTATCTTCCCAGGCACAGAAAGCAAGGGGAGGGAGGGGAAATACCTTGCAAAACAGAAATGTTCTACTACTCCCTACCGCTCTTATTCAGAGGGAAAACTGACAGGGGAAAAAAGCTAAAGAGGCCATACACATGCAGAAGGCATGGCAATGTTCAGAGAAAATGAACACCGCTAACTTTCCTACCTGTGTCCTGGTAATTAAAAAACCCAGCAAAATCAAAACTAAACCCAACCACGCGAAGGGCACCATCCCATTCAAGTACCCAGTACAAGAAGTTGAGCAAACTGATGGTGGTGCTATATTAAGTAGATGGGTGACACAGGCTGTTTAAATTTTAGGAGGCATAAGAAAAATCTTTTCTTTTTAAGCTTGCTTCTCTTTCTTTACAGCAGTATACGAGTGTGACGATAAAATGGCGTAAGTTTGGTTGATGACATTTCCTGCCTCCATGACCCCTCAAGTACTTACAGATGTATTCTTATGCCACCCTTGAAAATGAGAGATGTTACCCTCATGTCTCATATATACAGAGCAAGCAAAGTATTTGTCCAAGGTCACAGAAGAAACCTAAGGCAAAGCCAGGATTTGCATACGGATTTCTCAAGCACCAAATTGCCCAATTCTTTAACAAAAGTATTGGGAAGTTTCTTCTCTATCTCAACCTCTTCAAGAACAGCTATACAGGAAGAACCAAGCAAAATATTCTTGCAATGTCCCTTGAAGTCAGTAATGTTAAAAGACAATGAATTTGCCTTAACCATATAATCTCCACTTTATGAACTCTGAAAAGGGAAAGCGATTCCAGGTCAATAACTCATAAAGGGTTGGAACACTTGACAGCTGTAAAAATCTCAGATAAGGCGAAATAAAGCTGTTTTGATCCAAAGAACCACAACTTCATAAAAAGAACCACAGAATTATTTCTATTCTGCATGAGACAGAGCTTTCATCAGCAACTGTGAGGAGGATGTGTAGGAACCTCACTGGCCACTTTTCATGGTCTCAATGAAAACATAAAGCAGTTTGTCCTCAGTATCCAAAGCACTATGGATCAAAATGTTTACTATTATATTCGCAAAAAGCAAATGCACAAGGCAACTCAGTATAATTTTGTGAGTGTTTCAAAGAACACTGAAATTAGCCTCCAGAAGGACAGTCTGATCTGGGATGTTTGTAAGCTTACCTGCCACCTAAGCACAAGTCCTGGTAATGAAATCATGTGCCCTCTTTCCCTACTTTAAAAAGTTCTCACTGTAGATACTTTCTATCACTGCTTTCTATCACACACGTAAACAAATAAATAAAATTTAGCCTATCTTCTTGTTGCTTGAGTCAGTTGATTTGGCCTGCTAATTACAACATGTAGCAACACTGATAATCAGGCAGGGAGTACAAAACAAGGCCAAAAAAAAAGCGCTGCTCAGTATTTATGGGTGCCTGTGCCACCAGTTTGATACAGTTTGCTAAAGATTCCACCACACAGGGTCTACCGAGTATATGGCTGGAAAGACGGCTCCATTTTCGCCTGTCAGAGTACTCTTAAACACCTCCTAACATGACACAGGCAAAGCAGAAGTTTTGCACGACAGTTAGGACAAACCAGGAGGCTGATTCAAAACATTTACCCAGGAGACTTGTACCTGTGTCAGCAGCGGTTCCTGCAGAAACACAGCAGGGCAGGGAACTAAATCCTCCTGCAAAAACCTGCCGCGTAGTGCACTTTGCTTAGCCACTGCCACCGCTGTCCAAGCACCTTTATTGTACTTGGCACCGTCGGCAGGAAGCCTGATGCTCCCAGGATCAATGGGGAAACAAGCTGTAACCTATTAACTGCATAATCTATCTTCTCTCCTTCCAAAACCAACATGGTTAAAAAAAAGTACAGGTCAGATTTGCACAAGTATTTAGGCCAGATGTGCAGATAAGCAGCTAAACTATTCAGACATACATTAAATCACATTAACTGCCTATCTGCACCTTTTAAAATTGAGCTTCTTTCCCTTTATCAGATTCATAGTAATTTAATAGGAGCTGATTAGAAATTAAGGTCTCCAGGGCCAACACATAAAGTTTACTTCAGTTCACTCCAAGCCACAAAGCCAGCCACAAACTACTTGTTGCTGTGTAAGCAGAGACCCAGTGCACGCAAAGAGATGCCAGGCGAGTAAACCGGGGAGGTCGGGAGACTCGTGTCATGGGGGACACAAATCGTGAGTGCTGAGCTCCGCAGAGAAACAGAAGATGAGGCTGATGATGGCTACGTTAGCGTGCTGCAGCCCGCTACATGTCAAGCTGTGCCTTGGCTTCGAGTCCCCCTAAGGGGAGAAAAGTGTACTAAAAACAAAGGCCAAATAAAACATGCTTTAATTCTCAGTCATTAAAACCCCAGCTGCAAATATAACTGAAGCATGTTTCTTTTTAAAGAAACAACACAACACTTTCTCCCTCCAGCCCTGTTGACTTCAAAGGCTTCAAAAGTAACTCAATGCCACAACTAGAGGCAAAGCTGCCATTAAGTGCCGGCTCCTGTAGTCACAGAGATTTTGAGGTCCCAAATTCTGTTTTGATTCTTTACCTTCAAATGAATTAAAACAATAAAAAGAAATAAGAGAAATAAGATGGGATGCCATAACCAACATGACTGTCTGAATGCCCTCATGTATGACCAGAGCTGCGGGGTGAGTAAGTGCACAGGGCTCATGGTTGCAAGACATGATCTTGCAAATACTTCGATACACTCCAGTGAAGACTATCTCTCCCCACCACCACATGGCTCATCAGAAATGATTTCTTATGTCCCTGTCCCCTATTTTATTACAGTTTGTGCTATCAGGCGTGATCAAGTTCAGCACTCGCAGAAAACAAGTCTGAAACCCCTTTTAAAGTGAATTGTCCAACGTGTGTATGTCACAACCCACTGAGTTTAAGTCAGCAGAGCTTTAATCTACAGCTTTGCACAACAACTTCAACAGAAACTGAGTGTCTGCATCCGCATCATACACACAGACTTGGGAACTCCCTGAATTCAGCTGCAGACACAGGATGGCTTGCCCCAATGCCTAACTTAGCCTCACGAAAACCTTCCCTTGACCTGGAGCCACAGGCCAGGGTCCAGGTGAGCTGGTAACTTTAGGGCAACTAAAGGCAAAGGAGGACAAGGCACCCATCACATGGTGCCATGTTGTTTTTGCCAGTCCTTCCACCTTTGAAGATCAACCAAAGCGCAAGTCCCTGCGTTGTCAGTACTGCACCCAGCCTAAGCACTACTGGCACGTCCACGCGCTCAACTACAGAAAACGAAGAGTTAGAGTGAAGAGGGATGAAAGGAAAAAACAACACCAAAAAAGGGACTGAGCCCTGTGGCTACCATGTACTTGGACGAAAGATTGATTCCTTGCTTATGCTGATGATGTTCTGGTACAGACTGCACACGAACAAGGCATTCCTGAGCTTTTAATTTATTACGGTGTTCCCAACAAGCACAAACATAAAAGTTACTTTTCACACTTTCTTGTTGCTGTATACTTAGAAAAAATGCACCACATTGAACCTCCTTGGCCACTGCTGGGTCTGCAGAGAGAAGAATCAATCCACACAACAGCCCCTCCTTCCTTTCCAATTCTCCATCAAACAGCTGGGAACGTGGGGAGAGGAAAGAAACTGAGGAATAAATGGCTGAGCTGACTCGTGCCTTCAAGGTGTCCATTTAAAACGACCAAGTAACTATTCTTTAGGTCAAACCAGACCAAATACAAGTCTGCATATATCTTGCATAAATGCAGATGCTAATCACAAAAGCTTAACTTCAAAAGAAACACACTCAAGAACGCTTCCCGATCCTGCCAGTGCAATATCCAGGCATCTTGCAATCTTTCAGTTATGCTAATAGGGATAGTAGAGGACTGAGAGGGAGAGTCTTGAGTGACAAGGCTGTACTCCAGCCACACTTGCACGTGCATCTACACCATTCTCTGGACAAAAGCTGATGGAATAAATTGGAGCAGTTAAGTGAGAACAAAAATAATAAAGATTTTTTTTTTTTTTTAAAGCACATAATGACAGCACAGAAGACTTCAGCCCAGTCTGCACCTCTGCAACAGACCTACTATGCAACCTACAGCTGGTCACTTAATATCATCATGTGCCAGAGTTTGGTTGTGGATTATTTTCATTCCATATCCCTTCTCATATTTAATCAGGCCGCTCAGAGAACAGTTTACAGTTTGTTACTATGCAGCTTCACAGCATCTAGCACAATGCGGCTCCAGTCTTGGTCCTAGTGAGAATAGCTTAATAACAATTTATTACAAACAACATGGCCCGTCAGCGGCAGCACGGAAAGGCTGGTGGAAGGCACAGCATACACAGCGCAATTACTCTTCATGATTTAACCCTGCACTCCTTTCCCTCCGGCAAAGGTTATCTTAGTGCCTTCAGTGGGAGTTTGGTCAGAGTAAACCCTTAATTTCTAAGAAAATAAATCAATGCACTTGCAGCAGCATAAAGAACAGTTGTTTCCTATCGTCTACCTCTAAGACCTCAAATTGTTGAATCCACTGTACTGCCCCAAACCCCAACCAACTTGCTAAGTTGTGATATGCAGCCATGAAGGCTACCTTCAAATAGCAACCTGAAGTACTGTTTCTTCGTTCCAGGCTAGCCTTGTCTTCCCCAGAGTCATATTTTCCTATGATAATGAATAAAACCTTTGTCTTGTGTTTTGTTTTAAAGCAATTTTTAAAAAAGAAGCAGTGAAAATAACAAACAGACAATGCCTTTTTCTTTAAATCTTTCCAACATAAAATAGCAAAGCATGGCTAAGGGTTTCCAGGCCAGCAGAGTTTTCTTGTTTTGTTTGTTTATTTTAACAGAAGTAATTCGGAAAGCATGAGAGCAGGACGTACTGGTACCAACTACGTTATCTCAGCAGTGCTGCAATTTCCCATAGCCTACACTATCTGCAGGACCTCTGTTTCTTTCTGGTCATGAATTCAGAAACAATGGTAGAGCTGAATAAAACTGTGCGCCTTGATGAATAGTAGATGTAGAAATTATGCATTTGACCAGGGCTTCCTGGCTGGTGCCTGTACAGAAAAAGCTTGGCATGGGACGTGCCTTAAAAACTCAAGTACTTACTATTCAGAAGTCACACTAAACCTGTACTGCTCTGAACCCAACATTATTACCAGTCTCGATTTTTCCTCACTACCCTTCATCTGCAAAGGGTAGTGAGTGTGTTGAGTGCATCTACAGGGTATTCACAGGCAGAACAAGTGAGCACCACGGATGATGCAGACAGGCAGAAAGCCATGCGGGTGCCCTAATGATAGTAGTGATGCTCCTAAACAGAGCTCAGGACCCTGTTAATGTAGCCGCGTCAATCCTAGCTGGCCTGGATGGGCTCACATCTGCCTACAAAACATTTTGCAGATGTGGCCCCGTTCTCCCTGCCGAGGCTCAAGAGCTCTTCCACTGTTGCCAGTTAACAGCTGGCCCTGAGCAGGACATCCTGAGCAGTGGGAACAAGAACTGTCAGGGTCTGACCAGCTAAGCCTCCCCTTCTTCAAAAATCACAGCAATTTCACATCGACTAGCAGCTCCGGGTTGTGAATGAACAGCACACCCGAGAACCTGGTGGGGAAAACCCCACAGGAATTCACTCAGTTTTAAGCTGTAGTAGAGAAATCTGCATTTCCCCAGATCAGGGAAGGGAAAATGTGAAGGGATGAACCTACCATACTCTGTGATTGCCCAAGTCTAGAAGACAGCAAGTTAGCAGCAGCACAGTGCGGAGCTCACAGTGTAATTTCCCTCCAGACTACTCTAAACTTGGAATGGTTTTTTTTTCCAAATTTATTGCTTCTCTGATTTCATAACAAATTAGCTCCATGTACCATTACAAGAATTGCTTTGCTGTCAGCCCTGCAGGCTTAATTTGGGGTCTGGGAAGCAGAGGGCTCTTCCCTTCTCACACATTGTCAACAGCCATACAAGGTTTTGAACACTGAGTTCCACCCACGCTTGTCCTTGTACAACCCCAGTGAAGCCTTTCACAAGGTTGGACAGGTGTAAAATGACAGAACTTGACCTAAAACAGCACTAAAAAGACAAATCTGGGGAAAAAAAAAAAAAGCTTTTGCTCTGACGGTATGTATTAGACTTGAATCAACTAAGAATTTTCAGTTGTGTTTTTTTTAATTTTTTTTAAAAGAACATCAACGTATCAAATCAGAATGAAGATAACTGAAGGAAAGAGGTAGGAGGAAAGAGAATTCCTGCCAACAGTCAATGCAATACTACTGTTTTCACGAAGCATGTGTTCCCCTTAAGAGTGGTCTGATAAGCTAGTGCTACAGCTATCCTGCTACTCAAGCACTGAGAAGAATGTAAAGTAGATGGTTAGAAACTGGGACCATGGTGTCGCAGGCAATCCTTCACAGATTTATGTAGGTGACTCTTGAATCTAATTATCTTTTTTCATCTCTACTACACAGATGTCTCACCGATCATAAATACTATGCATCAAACTAGCACAGGAGCAGTTCCTGTTGGGTGTCCCTGCTAGCTGGGGTAATGCTTATATTGACAGGCAAGCAGGAGCAACGGCTCTGTATTAAACTAATCCAAGTTAGACTTGGATTTAGTTGCATATACTAATTGAAAAGATTGCCTCAAAGCTGCAGTAGTCCTAAATATGCTGAGTACGCGTGCAAGCGAGGATGTTGTCATGATGCTGACAGATGTTGAATTTGTTTGTGTAGTGAATACAAACAAGTAAGAAGTGGCTGGAAATGCATTATAACATGTGCTCTATGCAAATCTAATCTCTGCTAATAGTCCTTGGATTCTAGCTGTTGGCCAGCTGCGTGCCACTGAGTGACAACTTCAGTATAAATTTCTGTTTGTGGCTAAAGGACCAAGGGACTTTAGCTGAAGGGCGGATATTTAAGGAAAGGCCAGCATAGGGTATCCTAAAATAATGTTGTTTGAAGAGGCAGAAACAATAATCTTCACCTCGAATTTACTCACAGCCAGGTGTTTTTTTTTTGGTTTGAACACTGTCTTCTGGTTTAACTCAGGCTTCTCTCTTTCTCAGTTGTCTCATATTTATATATGAAACAGGATAAACAACTATATTTTAAAATATTCAGCATTAGTTTTTTGTAAATAAGGAGAAGCTACTTTCTTTTAATTTCCCTATGTGAGAGAGACTCTTCCTTCCCTTGCTAACCCCAGAAGCCCTTCTTTACACATCTAGTTTCAGGTAATTCCCAAGCCTGGCTAACCAGACCTGTATGCAGTATTCCCAACACCGCAAGGTCGCACTCACTCTACGACAGAGCTACTAATCCCCTCTCGTATTGGAAGCACTGCACCGAATGCATCCCAGGGTTGTACTTGTCTTTCACAGCTGCATCACTACAGCAGCTTAGTCATTCTTGGACTGACTCACGCACTGTGGTCTTTCTCCTTTTCTGTCATTTCCAACTGATGAAAGCTAAGTGCAAAGCTGAAATTAAATCTATATGATTTAACAGCTATCAACCGGTAAGACCCTACCTCTAAGAAGAAAGAGTGCACAACTATAAAACAAGATTGAAGCCCAAGGTTTCTATTTGTCTGCTGACATCACAACTGAAATCACCCAGAAGAGCATCCTCAGAGTTCACTTAGATGAATTTTCTTTCTCAAGTATCTGTCTTTATTTGCTGTTCTCCAGACATATGGCATCCTCTCAAATATAATGCATTCATTATATGAAATTTATATATATGAAATTTATATAGTATTATATGAAATTTATATATATCACAGAATTTTCAGAGTTGGAAGGGACCTCTAGAGATCATCTAGTCCAACTCCCCTGCTAAAGCAGGATTGCCCAGAGCACATTACTCAGGACTGCATTCAGGTATATAAATATATATTTATTATATGAAATTTATATTTTATAGTATTATATGAAATTTAATGTAACACTGTGTGCCTGTTTTAGGATTTGTTTACTCATTTTCACCTCTCCCTCCATTTAAGCATGCTTAAAATTTGCTTACATTTAGATGTGGCAATTGCAGCATCACTTCTCCATATCTCTTAGCAATGCTTCTTTCACCTTTTCTCCCCTTCTCCCTCTCCCCTGCTGTTCAGCAGTATTGCCCTGAGGCAAAACAGTTATTCACCTTTAATACATTCCTAGGTGGTCTTTAACTTAAACCCAGCCTTGGCAGCTGCTCTTCTTTCCTTGCTCTATTTTTATCTCTGTAAATATGTTCAGGCAGGCAAAATAAGAACAGAAGTGCTGCAATTAGGTGGGTAGTTAAATGACACAGCGTGATGAAGAACCTCAATGTTTGTAACACTTCAGAGCCTCATCTACTGTAACCCAGCACAGAACTGAACCGAGAGGCAGAAGCACTGAGCCAGAGACAGGTGAGGTATTGCTCACAGCTCTGCCACAAGCGCGGTATCATTCCTAGGAAATAACGGGGTACAAGTGGTGTGCTTGTCTTATATGCTGTTAGAAATTACGGGCTGGCACTTCACCTTGTGTTTTTTATTACTGCTCAGATCCATTTTTTCTGCTTCTGTAAGGTCAGTTCTGAGAAACAATAAAAACTGATTCACACTAACGAACCTCGAAGCAATCACAAAGCATGGCATCTTTTGGCAGTGTCTCTGGAATTAAATATTTACTGGACACACTTCTATTCTAGGGACTTAGCCAAAATGGGAGAGAAGGCATGTGAAGCCAGCCTTTTCCAAAGCAAGCATAAAACCTCACACACATAACGCCATACATCCCCCGCTGAGAGATCACAGAAACCTGGCTGCCTCGGAGATCATTCATCTGAAAGGAAAAACAAGAGTGGACTGGTAGGCTGGGAGGCACATCAGACAGCCATCTTGGCTGTGGTGTGCCAAGGAATAGCTGATTTGACCCTGCCCCTTGCTCCTTTTTCTCTAGCAGATATTGCTTCTTGCTCCGCCGAGGCTGAACTCCAGCAAATGTTTACATTATTGCATGATTAAGGTAAGGTTTAAAAATACCCTGCTGAAGATATTACTCTACGTGTGATGAGAGCTTGTGATTGCCATCATGCTCTGAAACTAGCTGCTTACTTTTGTTATCACCTTCCTTCTCCCATAGCAACCCTTTCCAATCAAGTAATGCTAACTGATCTTGGAAATCAATCCAACTTCTATTATGTTTACATACAATAGACCACCATGACTCACTTTCATTTACAGCCCTTGAGCTCCAAACACTGGTTTAAAACAGGCCACACATTATTATCATCCAGTTTACACAAGAAATATAATATGCAGCCTGTCAAAATATTGTCAATATTTATTCCACATAAATCCATCCCCAAAAACTGAAGCAAAATCTTAATGAAACATTAGAACTGAGGCAGGCTGGGAAATAGGTAGAAGCAAATATTTGAATCAAAACCAAATAATTAATGGATGAAGCTTAAAAAAAGCTGAGTATCAAAGAGAGTTGCCCCAAATAAATTGGGTGGCTTCACAACAAGCAGTAAGGCATGTGAAATGAAAACTCCGTGGCCTATGGAAGACATCAAGTCCCAAGAAAAAGGATGGTAGATTGCCCTTAGAGTCAGGAGAGAGAAACACAGTGCAAACCTGTGTACCGAGAGGAAAAAAGGCTACTTATATAGAAAAGCAGCTGTAAGAGCGAGCGAGCAACACGTCTTGCTTTCTAAGGATAAAAAATTAAAACTAGATGGCCAAGCATCATGGCAAGATGAACTATATTTCTATAAAAGTGGAAACTGGATATGCCTTTTTAACTACCACTCCTCAAGGATAAAATGCATGCAGAAAGGGGTTACTTTATGTCGAAGGACAGGAAGCAATCTTTACAAACAGACTAAGCTCAGTAAGCGACTTCACATTTCACCTCTCCTTGAGGAACCATTTTTTCTAACACTGCTGGGCAAAACCAGAGCTGATTTCTGTTAGTACCTTTTCTGAGAGATTTTGCTCTGTACTATGCAATGCAAGCTTGGATGGATTTCAGTGGGAGTTAGCAAGTGAAGCTTGCAAACAAATGTCAGGAAGGAACTCCATGTTATTTTTACCTAATCTTATTTTTCCATGTGAAGTCATCTGGGGCAGTTTTGTTCCTGCTGGAACGGTGCAGTCCATGGGAGTTTCAGGTAATCCATATCTCGAATTAAGCACTGCACAAACAAAAGGGCTGACACATTTGAAAGTTAAAGTCCTTACCTCTTTGCCCAAGTTTCAATCTGTATAATGTGGGATGATACAAAATAAACCTGAAAGGTTCTTGAGCCAGTTGATATTTCTATAGCTAACTTTTTATGGAAATAATCCGCACTCTCAGTTTTGAAACACAACTTCTCTCAGTTCGATGAGTTTCCACTAAACCCCTTAAATCAGAAAAATCTGTTGCTAAGATGAATTCAGTGGCTCTCAAAGGTGTGTTCAGAATATGAGAACAAATACTGCATTAACACTACTTACTAGTCATCTCTTATCTTCCTATGGGTTAGGTAAGATCTTTTGTTAGGGGTTTGCACAGCACTCACTATATTAAGGTCCTGATCCCTAACTGCAAACTTACAGTGTAACAGAAAAACAAGGTCTGTAAGGAACTAGTTAGTAGCTATCTCAGTCCTCACCTAACACAAACACAAAGTTTGTGGGGATAACATCAGTTATCCCTATGGCCATTCTCTGCTGTTACCTTTTCAGTTTATCTACAAAAATCCACTCAAAACTATTGTCTTTTCATGACCAAGTTATTTTAATTGACTTTGGATCTTGTTCCCAGTTTCTCTCACTAAAATTGTTAGGGTCTTCAATATTTGCACTGACGTAAACGTGCCTTTTATGGCCAAAAGAGTTTGCAGCATAGAATGCAAACCTTGCTCCTTAGTATTCAAGTTGGTCCAGATTGGGAGCTAAAGCCTATACAAAACTGATCACCAATGAAAGGCAGTTCAGTTTGGTATTGTATCAGATATGAAAATACTTGTAATAGAAGCATACGTAATCAACATAAAAATCAATGCGAGTCTGACCAGTACCCATTAGTTGATCACGGATGGTAACAGATACAGTATAAGGTACAAGAAACTCTTCAGAGTAAAATGAGGTGATAAACCGCATACAGAAGGAAGCATCTTCCTAACCTCCACAACTTGCCATCATTTATGGCCTGAAGCATACAAGTTTTTCTCTATAAAGAAAAAAGGGGGAACCCACCAGTGGACATGTCCCAAACCTTAGGTAGGCATTATTTTGTTCAGTTCTCATCACTTGTCTACAAAGGGATACAGCAGAAGTAGAACTGGATCAGTGACAGAAAATGTCTACTAAAAATAATGGGAAGTATTATTTGCTGTCCTTTTCCTTGTAATTCTGACATATGTTCTGTTAGATCACCACAACACACTGAGCAGACATGTTCATTCAGCTTCCCACAGTTGAAGCTGTGGGAATAAATATTTTTATTCCCAAAAATATATTTCCACCCACAAACAATGGTTGTTAATTTAAAATCCCGCAACACACAGGAATCATTCTTGTTACTCTTTGTTCTGTGCCTAGCTTGTGACAAAAATGTATTTCATGTGCCATCATGTCCATCCACCTCATTTTGCCCTAGTCTTCCTTAATCTTCCTTAACCTCTACAATTCCCTGTCATATTCAACTACTACCTCTCCTTTATCACATTTTCCCAATTATATGCATAGTATCCATGGATCACAACATGAAATACTGTACTGAAGTCCCAACCATCCACATATTTTGCACAAAAGTGAGTATTCCTAAACCTTTGTTTCCTATTTCTTGGCAGGATGGTCAAAGGAATCCGACCACACGGAGCAGCAGCAACTCAGAGAAGAGGACAATAATGATAGTGAGTAACTTTACAAGCGTATTCTGACCTAGGGGACTCCCCACGTGTTATACAGTTATTGGCTTCAGAGAAATAGACAACAATGATGTTTGCAATCCAATATTTAAGGAATCTTTGTGCCAGCTGGCATCAGGACCAGCTGGAAGATGAAAACTTCACTCCTCTTGCCTTCAACCTCCTCTTGTCCTTGACAAAGCCTATCCTATGGGTGGAGTTGGTGATGAGTGAGGTGCTACGATGGATATGTAATTGGTGACCGCCTAAACTGGCCAAGACTCTACATGAGTGGCTAAAATACACAGCAGTATTTCTTCACTGAAAAATAAATTATGCTGAACTTTCCACTATTCTGTCAGATACTGACCTCAGGTGTTAAGTTGACCTGGGAACAAAAACCTAGCGTAGGTTACAGAGCAATCTTCCCTTTCTCTCCCTGACTAGGGAACCCACGTTTTCCTACATGGTATTTCACAACAATGTGAGAAGCTTAGACTACTTCTTTTATCCTCTTTATTCCCAAAGGTTGGCTTTGGGTACACCAGCACTATTTGTGCCCAGCCCTCTCCTGGTCACATTTTCAGCACATACCACTTCACTAAATAGCAGCAGGGGTGAAAGGGAACATCTCCTTAAAATCCTCATTGCAATATAAATGACAGCTGCTATTCCTCCTGAGGATGAGACAAGTTTTTTAGCCATGTTATTTCTCTCATCTCTTTCAAATTCACACGTCAGTAGATTTTTTTTTCCCCAATAAATCTTCAGTTATACTCTGAAGCTTTTCATTTCAGAGCTGGGTTCAACAATAAGGACTGTGGGTGCCTGTCTGCTTTTGCTTTGCTGCTTAAGTGGTAACATATTTCAAATTACACTGGATTGCTGGGTTCTAAACGCCTTTTCCTTACAAAATGACAATACGATACATTACTTCAGCTTCTGAGCCTGGTTCTCAGTGTGTTCTGCACACATCCCAGAGCTTTACATCTCCTAAGAAACCATGACAGCCTTCAGTCCTGCAGCTGTTTTTTGTGAGGTTCAGTTCTTGATAAGTGTTTTGGTTTCAGATGAAAGATGATCTGAACACCCTTTTGACTGTTTTACCACTACACAGTATAGATCATAATTTGGACATAACTCTGAAACTAAGCAATTCTTTTAAACTTTAACACATGCCCAATTCTGTTCAAATTATGTTTGTAATCTATAATTAATAATTAATCTATTATACCTATATAATCTGTCCTATTTCAATACTCTCCATGTTGCCTGTGGTTCAAGATGCACCCTGAAGGACAGAAGAGAAAACCTTTTTTGGTTGCTTTCAGTTTAGATCATGAGATCTACAGGCTTGTCAATGCGCACTTCAATTTGCAGACTTTTTCATTAGAAAAAGATGATTAAATTAGTGCCAAAGTAGCTTTATGCAGAGGGATTTTTTATAGGAAAAGGAATAAATAAAATTATAAAGGAATACCTGAATGGGAAATTTGAAGTCTGCTCTATTTTTAAAAATTATCCATTTATAGCTATCTATGTTTTCCTTCTCTTGCATTTTTTTAGAATTAAGAAGGACATTTGTGTTATGGTAGATTTTCAGTGAGATCTAATACAGAAGCACTGTTTGCAAATATTATTAAGATAATAAGCAAGAACTTCATTAGTCTGAACTTTCTCATTTGTTTCTCTGTTTTATTCTTAATCTATTTTTCCATGCAATTTTCCTACCCAAAACTGAAGTATTGTGGGTGTGAAAACTTTCAGAATTAATATGTTTAGGAAGTCAAAAAAGAAGATGAGGAATAAGCACCTGTGAAAGAACAGAGTGCTAGTCAAGCAAATACCCTTTGTAGAGATGGACCTCTTAGCACGTGGACCTGAATGCTGGTTTATCTGAAGACAGCACGTGTCACACAGGTTCAAGATTGCATTAGATTAGCACTGATGCCAAACTCTCCCAAGAGCTCCTTTTTCACAGCTTTCAAGTAGTCACTTATCTCCTTTAGATATACCATGAAATAAAACTTTATGGGAGTTTTATTCTAGTTATGGCAGTACATAGAAAAGTTGTCCTAAGTTGTTCATTCTTCTTTTAAAACATCTGAGAGGCAGTGGACAAGTTCACATGACAACACAACAGTGCAGAGATACTTGAGTTACTGCTCGCTCAAGACAATATGGCTGGCATGGCATAGTTCAAAGCCATGTAAGTCTTAATAACTCTAGTTTAAGATACAGTGAGTTTATTAGGTTGCACAAATGCTAATTCTAAGGAGTTCATTCGTCAGTGACATTCAACCTGACTGCAACCAGCCAGCTCAAGTGTCTTTGCTCTGAATTCGTTAACACTTTAGGTTGCAGAGGTCAACAGAGACAGAGTATGCTTGAGTGTATTTGCCACTGCTGCTATTAAGAGTTCCAACTATGTAGCTAGACTGCCTGCTGGGATCCTCAGTGTCGTCTCCGTGTCAGTCTTAACAATTGTAATTTGGGCTCCCCGATGGCTGAAGAACTACTACAGATCATCTGACTGCCCTTACTACTAATGGAGCGAAAGAGTCACAGTCACCACACTGCAGAGAAAATCTGTTTCTCTTCCACGTCAGATTTCTCCTGTCCTATCTGTACCCAAAACTTATCCACTCCCTCACCTCATTATTTGTTGTACTTTTCAACCAAACCTTTTTCTGTCTCTTGCTGCCTCCGACATATGGGCGGACACTTCCCAGAATGAACTGCAAAGCCACATCACAGGCCTCCTTCAAACGCCCCCTTCGGACTCTCCATTTTCAGATTTGGTTTGGTTGGCTTCCCCGCAAAGGTTAATGCCACGGGAGCACTCAGTATGCTACATGTCCAAAAGAGCAAGACTGAAGTGTGTCTGCCCATCATAGAGAATAGCCTGACTGTTCCTTCACACTCCCCATCCCATCTGTACCCAACTGATGCCTCTTGCCTTGGTTTCAGCTAGAAAAATCTCTGGGGATGCAGCATTTCCTATTCTTTATTAATTTCTATGTACTTCTTATTAGGAACCATAGCACCTTGTGCTAAGAGCCAAAAATTGGTTAGGTGGGGAAACAAAGCATCTCCTCAAGATTACAAGGCCCATTGATGCCCAGGCCAATTGTCCTACCAGAGTAGCACGTTTCAGCTCTTCCATGCTGACACCCTTCAGGCAGGAATAATGAGAGGCAGATGGGGAAGTAAAGCTATCTGGGACTCTCCCTTCAACTTCCATAGTCAAGGAACCAAGAAAGACGACTACTATTGTATCCCTTAAATTCTAGTCCGTACCAACTCCCTGACATCTATCATCACTTTAAAAAATGTGAAGACACATACACAGTTTACCAGGAGAATATGCAACAGCTATTCATTAAACTTTTATATTTTCCAGCTTTTTATGGCCACGGCACAGAATTCTTCTCTTTGTTGGCATCTGTCCTGGTTTCAGCTGGGATAGAGTTAATTTTCTTTCTAGTGGCTGCTGTGTTTCAGATTTGCTGTGACAGGAATGTTGATAATGCATACTATTTTAGTTGTTGCCAGGCAATGTTTATATTAATGAAGCACCTTTTTCAGATTCCCATAGAAGCTGAGAGGGAGCACAGACAGAACAAGCTGGCCAATAAAATATTCCATACCATAGACGTCATGCTCAGTATATAAATGGGGATTGGCCGGGGGGCAGGGATCGGCAACCACTGCTCAGGACAGCTCCTCTTAATTAGGAAATAAGTGTTTCTAATAAATAAAATAATTTGAGCGTTTATTCAGTCTGTTTCATTCTCCTAGCATAAGCCAACTGAAATGTATAATCCTGAGACATGTTAATTGATGCACCGTATTTATAAGAAACTGTGCCATTTAAAAAATCATGCTCATAAGATAGTAATTAAAAAAGATTAAGTATCTGCTCCTGTCATTTTTGACCAGTCACCAGGTGGTGAGAGCAACTTGTGTTGTATTACTTTATTTTGTATGTTATTCTGTTGTTGCTGTTGTTATTTTCCTTTTCTGTTATTGTTCTATTAAACTGTCTTTACCTCAACCCGCAAGCTTTTTTTTTCTCCTTTCCCCTCCTTTTTTCCCTCTTCTCACTAGCCTTCTTGAGGGGAGGGGGAGAAGTGAGGGGGCGGCTGCATGGTCCCAGATGCTGACTGCGGTTAAACCACAATAGCATCACACACAGAAAATACCAGCTCTAGTTCTGTTTTCTGCACAGTGTGATTTTCTTCTACCTCACGTAGAATTAACTAATCTCATCACAAAAACGGTGACACTCAAGTAATCTTCAGCATCCTAAGCTATAAAACCATAAAAAGATCAGGACTATAACTGACATATCATATAAAAATAACCTACCTAAGACATTTCAGTTACTCTGAACTGGCTGATGGTATGTAATTAACTGCTCCTTTCTGAAGTTTGGATCCTTTGAACATCAGCAGAACTCGACTATGTAACTCCCAAGACTAGATAAAGGAATAAAACATTTGCCTATATGACAGTTCCTCCAACTAACAACACCCCGGCATTCAACAGAACCAAACTGTAAGGTCTTCTACGTCTCCTGCTTGGACAGTGGCATATGACAAGGCACCCAACAGTCTGCAGCTTTCTGTAAAATGATAATGACTGCTTAAATTAAGCTGTGGACTGGAATGGGCTAGATGTCAGACAGCCACAAATGGAGAGATGCAAGTTGTCAGAAGGATGGAAATGACGTTTCCTCACCTCCTCAGTGGCAGCACTGATAGGCAGTTTACAGCTGATCTCTCTTCAGACTAGAAAGTCCTAAGCTTAAGTTTTCATCATTCTCTCCAAGTCAATGAAGTCAATCAACTCAGGCTGTGGTGCCTTGTGGGTTTATACATTCCAGTCTAACACATTTCAAGAATATCAGAAATCTTGAGATACCATAATGCTAAATGACTTCACAAAAATGTTCTGATGCTCAACAAAATTAAAGTCAAGATTTTTAGGCCAAATGTTAAAAATATGCTTAAAACAATTCTGAGATCATTGCTGAAAGAATAACTTCACCTCATTAAGAAGAAACAGAACCACAATACTACATGACCTTGGGAGAGTCATTTATAATTGCTAATATTAATCAATTCAGAACTAATAAAACACAGCATAAATAATAAACATCATAGTTGCTACAATTTTTACTAGCTTTCCTCTGTTCCAGCTCTTTATTGCTTCATTGTTCCCACTATACTTCCAACCTCATTTGATTTTACTTTGAATGACACCAGCTAAGCCTTGTATTTAGCTTAAAGACTTTTTCCTGAAGAAAACAAGGTAAATCAGCCATTTGCAAAATTATGAGCAGTTTCTTTGATTTATCTTGGTGGCTACAAGCAACTATCATTTAAATAAGAGAAGGCCAATATTTACCAACGTCCCCTAGAAGAAATAGAGCAAAATTGCAATTTCAAAAATAGCATAAAAATTAGGAAAATATTCATTCCCCCTTTATATACCCAACCCAAATATCTCCACCTCTTTTTTTAAGCACAACCAACATGATGTAGTTGATGTAGGTTTCATCACATAAAAGGAGATGAAATGAAGTCAAATATTAATAAAACAACAGAAACTGTGGTACTGGTATATCCACAGGAATATGGTCTATATGACGCATACAGCAATGCTGTTATTCTACCCCCAGCATTTGTTGTCCACTGCTCCAATAGGAGAACAACAAGGATGATTACAGGGATAGAAAACACATCCTGTAAGAAGTACTACAGTTGCTTGATTTAGGAAAGGGAAGCAAAGAGTGACACAATAATATATTATTCAATATATGAAAGCCTGCTACAAAAATATATGGAAAACCATCTGTTATTCCTGTCACTGTCAGCCAGGACAAGAAGCTAATTGAAAAAAAGAGCAGATTATCATTATCGTTAGCTTTCTTTTCCTTTTTTTTTAAGGAACAAACACAACTTTCTAAAGGTGAAGATAATTAAGCAGTGAAATAGATTGCCTAGGGAAGCTGGGAAATCTCAAACTCCAGAGATGTTACATAATAATTTAGACAGGTCAAAACCGACACGAGCAGATACTTAATCCTTCCATCTTGCTTTTTTAATTACTATCTTACGAGCATGACTTTTTAAATGGCACAGTTTCTTATAAATACGGTGCATCAATTAACATGTCTCAGGATTATACATTTCAGTTGGCTTATGCTAGGAGAATGAAACAGACTGAATAAATACTCAAATTATTTTATTTATTAGAAACACTTATTTCCTAATTAAGAGGAAAATGCACTCTTGCTTGTATAACTATAGGATTCAACAGTGTTCCCAGAGAGGCCAAAACTCTCACTAATTTCAATGAGATAGCAGTAATTATGATCATCATCTATATAAAGCTTTTTAAAACAAAATCAAAAGAAAAACCAAGCAGAACAATCTCTTGCTTAAGAAGAGAGAAAGCACCCTTGTGCTTTGCCAACAGAGGTTGGCATGGATGATAAGTTCCTGCTCTATGAGAGCAACGTACTAGCTCCTTCCTACGATGTGCTTATTTTCTTAATTACATTATTCAAAAGGAATTTCATTCCATCTGCTTTATTGGTGACAATTTGCTTGTATTATGGAGTTACTACAAAAGTCAATTACACAAACATAACGGATGTGAAACAGTAGACACACATGCAAAATAAGAACGACTCTATTAGTTTAAATGTTCAGGCTGGTTTTCATGTGCCAGTTCACATTATAGTGAAAAACATGCTCATCTTTCTAACCACATCATTTATAACACTGGTTTTGTTCACTGCTAAAATGTAATCTCTTCAGACACCGAAGCCTTGATAGGCCAGAAGTCATTTATCTGCTTAAAGCAATCTCAGCCCTGCAATTTGGGTTCTGACAGGACTCCGCTTCGCTGAGATCTTCGTATTTAATCACAGAACATCTAAAATAGGAACTTGATAGCAGCAGGGTTTAATGACATCTACCTTCCAATTGTTAAGTGCTCCCTTTCCATAAAGTTGTAACAAATACTTCTATAAATCAGTGGTTCGCTCTCATCTAGAAGACTGTGTGCCAAAGTATTCCCTCCATTAAAAGACACTGGAGAACTAAAAATGATTCAGAAGCATATGACAATGATCAAGGGCAAGGGAGGAGAAGGGCTTCTTACGAAATGACATGCCAACACTGGAACTGCTTACCTGAAATAAGAAGGCAATTGACAGAAGTATGTACTGTCACAAATAACTGGCAGAATGGATATCAGAATCCTCTATTCTCTCTTATAGATCAAGTTCAATGGGTTGTTCAAAAGTTAACCAGGTCCTTAGGAAAGCTTACATAATTGCAAAATGCTAATGATGCTACTGAAGCCAAAGTCTGACCAATGTCCAAGGAAAAATTGCACCGATCTCTGGACACTTGTCCAGAGAGGTGTCTAGAAACAGAGTTCAGCTAGGGAGAGCAGTGGAGGAGTTACATGTCTAACACTTCAGAGTTTATGTTAACCTCCAAGCTATTGGCTTGAAGAGGAGCAACTTCCTTGGGCAGATTAACTGCTTTCTTCTGGGTTCTGTAAATTGACCTCTCAAGTACCTGGGACTGGTTACTGTCAAACAGTCTGCAGATGTAATACCATATGCTGCTTCCTACGCTTTGTTTCCAGAAACAGTGCCATGGAGATGCCCTGAAAATGCCCACTTACTTGTATTTTTCCTCAAAGAAGAAAGTCTTGCTGCTAAGTTTCCTTAAAAAGAAAGCTGAATCATTACCATTTGAGTAAACCTGTGGTTTGAAATCAATGCAACACTACAATAATCAAATGTTACTCATATTATTTAACCATTAAACAGAAAGTTAAGAAGCTGAAGTTGTAATAACATCTCCGTTGTAAGCAGAGTTCACATGTCAAATGACTTAGTCCATTCTACTTTGTGACTGCATACTAAGCGGTGTTATAACATGTTTGGCCATCAACCTCAAAATTATTAAACCCTCACCACTTATTTCAATGTGGGATACTCAGCTGCATTCAAAACACACTTTCTATGAATTTCAAACTGACTTGTGCTGTGTAATGCAAGTGAACTGCAGAAAGATTTTATGTTTTCTCCTGGTAAGGAGAAAAAGCCTTTTCCCTCCTTTGCTACCACACAGAAGATTCCTTCACTTCAAGATGGAAAGGGTCTTTGAAAGGCAAGCCTGCTGCCTCCACGTAACAAGCAAATGTTACCTCCTTGGAATTAGCAGTGAGTCCTTGATACCTAAGGCTGTGTATGAGTGAATATTATTTTACCTACCCTCATTAACTTAAAAAGAGGTGTTCTGTCCTGTGGAATGAACAGATACTACGACAGACTGCCTTCTGTGTTGAGTCCTTAAAACCTCACTGCAATAGCTTTCCTGAATGTCCTTCAGAAGAAATTTTAATTCTGCCTTAAATTCATCTGTTTATCAAAATGGAATGCTACTGCCTTACTTTAAAGAGAAAGGGAAGAGCAGCGTTAATTAGCAGTACTATAACACATGAACCCTTTGCCCTCTTGGCTGCAATACTGCCACTGAAAAAGCAATGCAAGATGTTATCACTGCAGTAATAAAACCAAAAAAACACTTCACAACAGCAGAGTGCCTTTATCCCAAAGGCTTTGCAGAGATACCAGTACAGGAATTGCTGCTCTCTGGAATGCAGTACACATACACTCAACCTGGTGCCATTAGATGAACCTGTTGGAAAAGGCTAAGGCAGCTCAACCACACACAGGACAGCAGAGAGGAGGAATTGAAGAGCACCGTCTCTGAGGGAAATTCCAGTGGAAATGTAGGTAGGCTGAATGTAAGCTGCTACTTAAGCAGGTCTATCATCTTTCATTGTACAATGTTATTAATAAATATACCTTGCCTACTCCACATGCACCAGCACTCCCATTTTTCAATCTGTTATGGAATATATTGGTCTCATATTTAAATGGACTCAAAGAGAAAGAAACGCTATCCACTTTGAAGGTTAGAAAAAAGTTGCTTGGGACAAAAAAATCACCCCACAAACTCCTGTAGATGGTAACTGGCCTTTCAAAAGTCATTAGCTACTGGTATGACTGACAAGCTTTCAAACAGAAAAATGACAGACTGAAAACTATCCGAGCATCAATATTTCAAAGGATATAAAATACTGTCTTCAGCTGTAAAAAACATCCCTCTAAAGCTTTTGTGAATGAATCATGGTATTTTTGTTTGGTTTACTCGTATTGTAATGATGAGCTGGAAGACAGAGGGAGGAGATGGAAAAGCACAAGGGGCTCCTGTCTTACCTGCAGGCCCCAAAAAGAACTCTCAGTTCATTAGGAAAGCCCTCGAGAGTCCCCTTCCCTCAAGCTAATCATCCTGGAGAGCTCGTTTCTCTGCAGCCTGTCTGTCCAGAACCAACTGAATGGGATTTACTTTACGACCCTTTAATCTGTGCAGCCTAAATTGAACCAACAGGGGCTGGCTGAATCATTAAGTTAATGAATCATTAAGG
This sequence comes from Charadrius vociferus, assembly GCF_000708025.1. Classification (NCBI taxonomy): domain Eukaryota; kingdom Metazoa; phylum Chordata; class Aves; order Charadriiformes; family Charadriidae; genus Charadrius; species Charadrius vociferus. The sequence goes on along the minus strand of NW_009648925.1, from coordinate 3,328,305 downwards.
TTTGTTTTTAGTGAGAAGGAAGCGTCTGAGTAGAAAAATAACAGTAAGAAAGGTAAGAGCCCTGAAGTGCAGTGGTCTCATGCTGGCTGCACAATATCCATCATCGCAGGACTTAGAAATCCAATGTAGATCTTCATATAATGTTTCATACCACTCTCAGTAAGGCCCTGGATAGGTCCCATCTCTCAAAGTCATGTAGGTCAAACTGTATTTATTACTAATTCAGGCTGAGCAGTGCAACAGTATTGACTCCAGCATGAAATATTACAAGCAGCAGATGTGCAGCAACAACTGTTTTCCTACAAATAAACAAACTGGTGTGTTGAATTCTTGAGCAGCATCGAAAGGACACCAAACTTCACCCAGAGACCCAGCAGAGAACTGAAACAAAGCAAAGCATACTGCTGTGAGATGCTGAACTTCCTTATAGGGGCAAAAAATGTCTAAGAAAGTCAAATGAAGTCAAGTTTATGTCCTAGAAAGGAGAAGGAGGGGGAGGAGGAAAATATCAATAGATTGAAATTGCTTATTTTATTGAACTTTGTGTAAACAAAGATAAGATTATGTAAATACATCATTGTTCATAAAAAAGTTCTGAGTCAGTAAAATAAGAACACTTGAATTACTGCTTTGATTAGATGCTTTCTACATATGCTCATTTCTAGCACTATTATCTAAAAAAAGAGGTATCAGCTTTACAAAAGGTGGGGATTAAAAGACTGAAGAATCAAATTGTTCCCTTGTTTACAGCAATGTGCTAAACTCCCAGTTTTCCCCAGCTGCCAAACTTAACTATTCCGTACAAGGAAAAATTGGCTAACTTGAACTCAGACGTAAAAAAAAATCTTTCCAACCCTGACCTGAGAAGTACCTGCAGCAAAACTCTGAAAGAACGGAAGATGCTATGCAAATTTCAGGATGAGACCTAACGTTCTCCTGATGATGTGAGCATGGCGCACTGAGTCGCAAAGAAGAGGAGTTTTCAACCAACAGCACTCGAGTGAAAGCGCTGCTTTTACAAAACCGCTCTGGGATTAACGCCACCCACGCAGAGCCTTATTGCATCCAAGAGACTCCAACACGCAGAGCGACAGGATTTGATGCAGCTTCAGCCCCTCTCACAAAGTCAGGACCAATTAACCCTACTGATATTCAGTAGCTGTGTACCAGAGGCTATCTAGGTTTTTACGCTGTGCCCAGCTTAAGCAGTTTGGAACAAGGTGAGCAGAAAGCCCCGTAAGTGCCGAGCTACCCGGCTAGGCCATAAAGTGCTCCTTGTTTAACACTTGGAGGTGCAGGCGATGAAGGACAAAGCTCCTCTTGTATTCCTCCCAATTCTGCTGTACGCTCAGTTTGGACACTTCACTGTGCCCAAGTTTACCATGCAATGCAACAGAATAATCCTGACCTCCTGTGGAGGATGGAACGTGCTTCGAGACGATGAGAAACACAGCACATACTAAGCGATACTGGCAAAGCTCTCTACAATCACTCCCTGCTGATACAGTGTTTGGTACGTTCATTGCTCGATACTGAGATGCACTACTATGATTAGTTATCATGAGCAATCTAATGCCACTGGTTAACTATTTTCATGTTTCTGCCCTCACAAAAGAAAATATTTCCTTAAATACAATTCCTGTGGATATTTTCCACAGCTGTCTTGTGAGCAAAGAAAACATTTGTCTACCCAGGAGTGCTTTGCTTTGGCAGAGAAATGATGCAGAGCACTATTCCTGCTCTGAAGCCATCGCACGCTACCGTCTTTTCGCCCTTCCCTGCAAAAAGTGAAGCGCTGCTCAAAGCGTCAGCTGAACAAGCCAGCTCCTCACCATGCACCACGCAGCACTGCCAGCCACCAGCCACAATTTATAGACTGGCCTGCAAATGCTTTCTAGAACCTACGTCCAGCACCAACTCTCTCCGAAATTGTACCGCAATATTTTAACTTACGTTTAGAAGTCAGACGCGAAAGGAGCATGTTCTACATCAGTGGTACCAGTATCTCATTTTAATACACAGGACTGCTGCTGAGTTAGACTTCCCTCAACAACACTCACGACACCCGTTTGATTTCCTGAAGCTCCTCTCTTTGAGAACTATACTAAAGGCAAACTAGTTTGAAAACAGCATGTATTGTATGTGGAATATGGCCGGGAAGAGAAGGAAAGAAACTAAGGGAGAGTATCCTCAAACTAAATATTAAAGAGAAATAATCCTATGCTTTTTATTTATTTACAATGAAGCCACTCAATAAAGAAAAGACAGATGTCATCCACATTCACAGCCTTAAAAATATAGATAAATAAACAGTGTACCTGGCAGCTAAACTTATTGATTTTCTAATTCCTGTGGGACAATAAATCTTAATAAATTGAATTAGGTACTTTAAAAATACAGACCACTTTGTTCCTTTAAAATCATCACAGGGGATAGAAATACAAGCTTTTGATTTCAATTTAATCCTGGTTCAAATGGAAGAGAGATTTTCTATCAAAAAGTACAATATGAGATGTGAAAGCTTCCTGCTGGAAAGCACTGCTAAAGGAAGAGATACATCCTCTTAATTAAGGTTGTCTTGTATTTGTCTCCCTAAAACAGACATGATCAATAGGCACAGAATAAAATTGATTGCTGCAGCTCATTTCATTAGGTGAAGCAAACGTCTCCATAGAGATTAAGCATGTCTTTAATATCCGAAGGTGGTAACATCTGTCTGGGTGAAACCGTGAGCTCTCCGAGTCAAGGTTAAAAAAACCAACCCAACCAGATTAGTAGTAGCTGCATAATTCTTACTGCTCTCTCCCCAACTCCAAATCACCGAACCCCATATCGCAGAAACTATCCTTAGGGCTCTTATCTAATTGACCCTCTGTACTCGCACGAAATGTCACATCCTTCCCTAGCAACAGCTGCTAGACTGAGCAAGGTCTTGTCTGTCCTGCATATTTCTGCGTAGCAGTCATTTGGGAGCTCCAGCAAGAAAGCAGCTGGCAGGACGAGAGAAACGGTGCCCCTGCGCAGCCACGACAGGACGGGGAGGAGGGAAGCCGCAAGCCGAGAGGGGAGAGTCTGCAGAGCAGCTTTCAGCAGCAAAGGAACCCTGCCAGAGGAAGACAAACAGCGAGGAGAGTTATCAAGTAAAAGGCTGAGAACAGATTTACTGCAATTACCGCTACCCGTGGGCCCTCTCAGCTTCTCCTCTTGCCCCAGTTGTTTCCACGTTGCCAAGCCCCCCGTTTTAAAAGCAATGCAGCCAAATGGTGAGTAACAAACCAGTGCAAGGGGATGAGGCAGGCAGGGATGGAAGGATGGATGGATGGAGAGAGCAGAACCCATTTCACCACATGTGGGGAGTCTGACTTGACGAGCTTCGCTGTCTGTTCTTGTTTCCGAAAGGGATTCTTGGTTACTCTACTGTTCTCACTAACCACCTCACCTGTAAGAGCAGGAACGTACGAGGCAGAAGACAAAACGCATCTGCAGTGTGGGAAGTGTTTTGCAGCAGTGTGGATGACTAACAGAGGATCTGAAGCCCTGAGAAACCAATCCCACCATTGTTTCATGTTTTCATTTGGGGAAGGGTAAATAAAAATGCTTCTTGGAAGCCAAACAATAGGAAGGGATTCAAATAAAAAGCAGGCGAGCCAGCATTACGCCTTCATCCTGCATCTTTGCTGAGGTGAGAAATATTCTAGGACTCAAGCTACCTGGAATGGCATAAGGCAATTTTCCGCCAGCAAGAGCCCCCAGCTGAGGGATTACTCTGAACCCAGGCCCAGATCCTGCTAGAGCTTCCACTCAAGCAAAGAGACAGAAAATGTTCCACCACCCATGTTTAAGGAATTGTTTTCATTGTAACTACACTCGCACCATCTGTCTGAGTTGCCTAAACAGTACCATGTGTGCAGTTTGTGCTACCCTCTCTGTACAGATATTTACATACTCTTGCACAATACACTTGCTGAAAGATGGATGAAAAGAAAGCATAATCCTGCTGAGGCAGCTGCAGGGAAAAATTAGAGGGAGGCATTCGGACTTGGCATGATTTGGGATGTTCAGCACATCATTAAAATGTTCTCATCAGTGACACACAAACACATCCATGTACGCTGGGAAGGTAGGGGCCTGGGAAACAATATTCCCACTTCCCCCGCTCCTACTAAAATTTACATTTCTATTGTTGTCAACTAAAAGTTTAAGTCCTGAAAGAGTTCACTAAAAGGTGGTGGGCTCTTCATTACATGCAGACTTTGACCTGAGAAAATTTTAGTCAACTTCTGATATCAGCATTGAAAGAAACATCACTGTAAATGACTGATTTTTTTATATGATGCCTTTCCAAATTAAGGCTTGTGAGCACTTCGCTCTTCATGAAGTTTCCCCTTTCATGTCATTTTGGGGAAACATCAGGGAAGAGAGATGTTTGCGATGATGCAGCGAGCCACCAGCAAGACCAGAAACAAAAACCAGGTAGCCTGCATCGCAGTCTGGCCCTCTGCTCATCAGGACAAAACATAAGCAACACTTTACAGTTTCAACAGAATTTCATCTTTGGGTTTCAGGTTTACTTCAAATGAAAAGCTTCAGCACCAAGCTGCAGGGAGGCACCCCCCGCTCACCCAGCCTACTCTATCTGCTAACATACAACTCTGTCCAATTCCAGTCAAAGGTCCTGGAATATGATACATCTTACAAAACAGGACAGTTTTACAGAAGGTATAATGAGATACTTTTTTTTTTTAAAAAAAAGCTTAAGTAAAGACATATGACATAGAGGGACTGTATACTTTGAGGAGGAAAGTCTCAAGTCAGCAGCCAAGGTTGCGCAGTCAATTTTTCAGAGGTAAAGAGAAAGTGAGTAAATTATTGTTCTTCCAAAAGTGAGTATGTTCACTTCTATATTAAACTTTGGAAAAGCAGGGAACTAGATAATTAGGCTAGTGGCAAACTGGATTGAGAATAAGCCAAATACTTGTGCACAACAGTCACCAGGTTCTCACACCAAAAAAGGTGGAAAACTTCTAAAAATAATCAGGGAATATTATAAAATCAGCACTCTTCTCATTCCTGGTTGTTTTTAAGCCGGTTTTCTCTCTTTGTTTGCAACCCAGAAAAAAAAATTAATCCCATGAACAATTCTGAAAAACTCCGAACTTTTAGCCGAGCATTTGGGCGTGTGGTTCTGGGACAGATCTCTCCACACACATATGCGGTCTGCCCATGTTCCCGCACTGTTTCAACACCCCATTATTCCATTTTTTCTATGCTCCAGTCTATGAAGTAATATAAACTTAAACAAAACAACCAATCTTTCAGCAAACAGTAAACTCTCTCTGTAAGTTGTGCAGAAGATAACGAGGAAGCTGGCTTGCCTGAAAATTTTCTCAGGTTGCTGTCACATCTCTGCACATTTAAGTTTCCTCTGAAAAGGTTCTTCAACAGGTCAAATGCACAGCGAAGGGCCCTCAAATAAGATCAAGGTGCAGGCAGACCAGCAATGACAAAACGCAAATTGTACTTCGGCAAAACCCACACAACTGGCGTGGAAAGATTAAGATGGTAACTGTAAGCACCATTCACCCATTCCTGCGGCTGAGGTATCCACACTCTCAGACCTAAGAGACATTCATGACAAACATTTTTCTGGGTTGTGACTAATCATTTCCAATGAAAGGAGATATTGGCCAGTCTTGTCTAAACAAACCAGATGAGGCATGTTTAGGAAAGGTGCTAGCAAATGCTTTAAACACCACTTAGCACCTACTTAGCGATTTAGCTAAAGCAGTTGGTAAACACTGGCCACTTTCCTAGTCCTAGACAGTGGCAGAAGCAGCTGCTTTGTCCAAATTTTTACTCTGGTAGTTTATACTAACAGCTATGTTGCTTTAAACAATTCCTCAAATGGAATAGGCTATGATGTGCATGAGGAACTTTCTCCTCAGGTGTCACAGGGCCACACTACAGTCTCAGTGGGCACATCCATGCTGTTCCCTCCACCACCACCTACCCAGCAGCAACAGTACAAACTGCTACAGAGGTGGGATGAAATAAGTCCATCCTTTAAGACAAAGCAAGGCTTGTTAATTGAAGTAATATGTTTTATTAAACTGACAAAGCAGAAAAATCAGCTTTCAGACACGCAAGCTATTGTTCTTCACTTGTCTCTGCCCTTGGACCATCCTACCTCTGGCAAAATTTCTTCCTCTAATGAGAAGATGAATTGCCCTACTGGTACCTGTTTCTTACCATTGTTTAGATGACCACACAGAAGCATTGCTCAAGACTTTAGGTATCTACAATATTCAGTATCTACATTTAAATAAAATTAATCTCAATCTCTCTTGACAATTTATTCGAAGGAGACTTGCTTACAATGGGACTTACTTTGTTTTCAAAACTGCAGGAAATTACAATAGAGGTGATTCCTTTAGATATAGTTCTGATTTACAGGGAAGAACCTTCTGAGAGTTCAGCAG
>NW_009648925.1:3286172-3321694 GCF_000708025.1 Charadrius vociferus | reverse complement strand
GGAAAACACTGAAAAGCTGCCAGGGGGAAAGGCTGGAAGCAGGGCAGTGACAAGAAGGCATTAGCTGTTTAAAAATCAGAAGTTTTGAAAATCCAACACAGAAACAACTTCTTACAGCTAAGATTAAATATAACATAACAGAAAAGCTCTTCTGTGACAAAATCAGAAGCTACGTCACAAGAAGAGCATCGCAAGTACTGAGGGACGTGAAAGATGAAAAGAGAATATATCAGAAGGAAGGTACAGCCCTATTGCTTAATAAGGAAAGAGAGAAAATAATTCATGACATAGAGACTAAAGTAATCCACACTTTCATTGCTCCACGTCTTCACAAAAAAAAAAAAGGTTAGCTATGACCAGAAACTTCACACCATTCTAAAAATGAGTCAAAACCACAGGCTAGAATAAGGAAAGAAGCAGCTAAAAAATGTAAGACAGGTTAAATGTAGTCAAGCCCACAGTTCTGGTGAAATTCAATAGTGAATTCAATCAAAAAAACACAAATCTTTGAACCGCTGCCAATCATCTTCAGGAATCTTCCCTGAAGATTAAAGACTCAGCAAAGTGCGAAACTAAAATGTTGCAATTCTCTCTAGAAAATGAAGGCCCTGGGGAATAACTACTAGAAGCAGAGGGTGAAAGATCTGGATTAGTTTAGTTTAGGAAAAAGGAAAATGAGAGGACTGTAGTAACTCTTGATATATGTTAGAGATATTTAAAGATGACAGCAATTAATTGTTCATCACATTTACAGAGTAAAAGACAAGTAGTTGACTCCATTTGCAGAAGAGGAGATTTATTTAGGTCAGACCGTAGGGAATTTTTCCATAAGTGTGGACAGTTAAGGATGGGAATGTGTCCCAGGGATACTTGTAGAACTGCCCTCACTAAAGATGCTCACGAATAAGAAAACAGCTATCAGTAATGCCTTGGGATTTTAAGTTGTGCACAGAAAAAGGGAAGGAGTCATGAAAGAGGAAGTTACCTAGTTTCTTGAAGTCCCTTCCAGGGGTACATGACACTCCTGTGATTCCCTAGGACTACAGGAACACACCCTTGGTGATACTGGGAAGTGGGAAGGCGGGAGAACAAACCAGCAAAAAGCAAAGCCCACCTCCAGGTTGCTGCTAGTCTCTCAACTTCTGGTTCTTTTAGAAAAGCTGAGATGACTTTGCAAAAAGATTCAGAAGAATGTGCTTTTTTTGGACAGTGATTCAAACCTGAAGCTGTGCTGTAGGTGCTCGAATTGTCCCCAGAAAAGGCTCCCACTTGGCTCCCTAGGCTGAGAAAACAGCCTTCACAGCTAAATCAACCCTCCTGAATACTGCTCTCGGCTCCTGATAACTACGATGCATCTTGGAACAATGTTAACTACTTCAGCTGAAAAACAAGCAAAATCCTGCTTGCAATGCAGGATAATATATGCAACCCGTATTAGTCATGGACTGCGTACATGAAACCAGAAGCTATCTCTCCCTAAGCTGCCAGCAGCTTACAGACCCTTGCATTTAATCAACTACTGGAGCTGGGGAAAGGTTTCCTTTGCCTGAGCATCACTGAAGTAACGTGTACCGGGGTGAAGAGGATTTGCACAACGATTGATTGCTACCAGCAGTTTCCGTGCCATAGCTGCAGTAGCCTTTAGAACAACTGAACAGAAACTCATTTTGCCACCAAGAGGAATGACTTGCAAAATATGCTCCAAGATAGCCTTTGATCACTCGCTGCGTGCCTTGTCTATCAAGGATTCTCATAGTCCGTCCTCCACTTGCAGAACAGCTCTTGTAGTTGATAACCATGGAAGCAAGGACTGCCTTGTAACACTTGCACACTAAGGGCAGAGACAGGCAAAATTAACCGTGCAGCTTGGAAGGTGCAGTGCTAAAACATGGTGATTTACCACATGGTGATTTACATTCAATTGATAGAAGTATTTAAAAAATGGAAGAAAGAACAGAGATGCTTTCTTTGTTTGGATTAACTAGGGACAAATGGGATAGAACTCAAGGCAAACAGCTACCAGGGCTAGATGCAACAACTGAACCTGCAGGAATAAAGTACTGTACATCAGATAACCATGAGCTTGCTTGTCACATTATTTGGAGTTTCTACAGGCCTCTCAGTATATCCTTGCCCTGAGGTAAACTTGCACCTGCCTACAGAAATACAGCTAGGTAATCAGAAAAGTCTATGCTTAAATTCAGCTCTTAAAATTTAGTACGCACATTGTGGAGAAGCTAATGTCCTTTTAGCTTTTAACAGTGTGACATTCCCAGAGGAGGCAGATGATGCAATGAAACAGGAAAGGCTATCGGGACAGAGATGTGCTGTTTATTATTATCAGCCAGACAACAAAATTTACTGACATACTTGTTGGTGGATGGACTCTAAATTGAACCTTTGTTTTTCCCTTCCCAAAATAAGAATGTCACTGCAGTGAAGAAAAATTTTTCTCTTGCTTTGTGTGTAATAAAAAAAGATAACTGTTTTTGCAGGGGCAGGTTCATGTAAGAGGAGGAGGCACATGTATGGAAGACATTGTACCTTATACTATTACAGTCAAATTACCTGCAACAAGCAAGGCTTCCTGTATCTGAGTAAAGAACAACACTGCTTAGACCACCAGCTCCTGCATTCACTACTTGTAAGAGTTGGGGATCATCTTTGCTCTGCCCAGGACTCGTAAATGTTTCTAATAATAGCTAAAAAAACCCCCAAGAAGGGGGGGGGGGGGGGGAGTCTTTGTCTGCTATAACATTTATACTACTTATACACATCAAAATGTTGGAGAAACACGATCTAGCGATATGGTGAAACTGGCTCAGCAAGAACTGCTGCAAGATTGCAAGGCTGATACAAAGGTATTTTTGAGTGAGCAATGGAAACCACTCCTCCAATATCTAGTTTGCTGCTCATGGCATTAATAAGGCATAGAAACAAAAATCTTCTAGGATTTTTAGGATTGCTAACGTGGAAAGAAGAACACATTCCAGATGACTGAGGCTTTGGTAAATTTAATGCTAACCATGCATTGTAAATACTGTTCTATCAAGCTACAACACAGTGTGGTGAACAGACTGTGTGCCAAGTTTAACATGTTTGGTTTGTATGCAGATAGAACATCAAGCTACAAGTAAATCTGCTTTGTGTTCCTTTTCTTCTGACTATTCTTATTGTGAAATACAATGAACTGAAAGAAAAATCAAATTATAGGTTAACTTGAGCTCTGTATCTCATTTTGGATCACTTAAGCTGCATCCCTGGCTTTTTACTCTGCTACTCTACAGCTATTACAAATACAACAGATGCCCAGTATACTTCCATTGCCATAAGTGCCTCTGCATATTCCTATAGTTGTCCTGAAACACAAATGCTTAGAAAAGCCTCCTGAGGAAGCTCCTTCGAAAAGCCTCCTGAAGAAGCTCTCCAGTGGTTTGGCTAAAAGGAAAAATGGGAATTATAAGCATATATCTTACATAACGGCACAACAGAAACCTTAAATTAATCCATGCAGCAAACTGAATACTTCTGTCAAAGGTGAGAACCAAAACCCAGCAAGGAGCCCAGTTCCTGCAATAGCCATTTACGGTGGGTCCCACCCACCTATACCATTATTTTATCTGTAGTATATTACCTTGGAGAAGCGCAAAACCCAACGGCAGATATTCTGGGGGGAACTAGGCATTAAAGAATGAAGCCTTACCCATGGAATGCAGTTCAATTCAATGAGAAATGACGCTCTACAATCAACACCTTCAGGCTATTCTATATTCTAAAATCTGTGCTAAAAAACCCTCAGGAGGAGAAGCTGATACATGCTTTCATACCTCTTAGGTTGGGACTCCACAACCAGGATTGAGGGATCCACTGAGGCCAGCCCTCAGTAGTTAATCTAGAAAGTTTGCCAAAATTAGTCCACATCTTTCCTTCAACGGGCAGGAGGCAGTACATGCATCATATCAGCATCACCATGGGGGCTTTGACACTAGAGTATTAAAAGACTTAAAGCCAAATTTACTCCAGTATCAATCACAATCTCTGAAAAAGTTGAATTTATAACAAATCTTTTATAAACGCTTTCTGTCATCACATGACTTCCAGGTAGTTTACACATGTCTAATCTCAGAGAAGTCCTAAAAAGTTTAGGTCAATATAATTCGTATTTTACAACTGCATATAAAAAGCATACTCCAGTGAAGAATTCAACATTGTTTCCCCAAATCTGTCAGCTTTGAGTGCCGTTAATTTAACCTTCAAGTCACACCACTGGAAGACACAGATACTCACTGGTTGTAAAGATTCAGTGGTAACAGTTATTTTACTTTGTGTTTCCAAAAGAAATGATTGTTTCTGAAAGGTTTCTGTGTATTCCCCAAGATCAGAAAAAAAATTAGAAGTGAGGCTACAAACAAAACCTAGATGAAGATACTTTCAATTATGCACTTCACTCGCAAGACACATTGCTTATTTTTGCAAAAAAAACCCCAACCACTTAAGCTGAAAAAGAGACATTCCTCTCAGGCTAACACAGTATATAGCAATGCATTAGCAGAGTATTCTTTTCCCTTCAGTTTCAGAAAGCTGATTTCATTAGCAATGCTGCTCACGGATGGCCCTCCATCACTTTGGTTTCAAACAATTGCCAGGTCTTTGCACTTTGGAGAGATTTTGGTACAGCTGCTAAAAGTTTCTGAAACTGGCAGTTAAGATACACCTCCTACAAACTTGGCTTCCTCCTACCGCACCCTCTCCTGGAAGCCACGTCACTCCTCAGGCTAGCAGGGTGCTTCCCCATGGTGACACTTGGCTGAGAAGTCCCATGTCCTTCATGCAGAGCAAGGGAGCGTTACTTTTGGAGAAAGAGCTGCACCAAAACGGCTTTGCAATGCTCAAAGCAAGCTGCTGAGAGCCTCAGGAGAAAAGCACAGTCCCATCTCATAATCTTATTCTGCCTCTGTACCATCACAGCATTTTCGGGACACATCCACCTTCCCCCAGAGGATGTATCTGCAAGACAGGGACAAGCTCTCACAGTACCAAAGGAGACACAGGCAATGCAACAAATGACAGCTTTGCTTTCAGCTTTCCAGGAACACGCAAGGGAGGTTTGTGCTTGCTCTGCTAGAAGTCATGCTGCAAACGGGGCTTTCACACAACTGTCTTATGTCCCAGGAAAAAATACTTTACCTTCTAGCAGGTGTCATGGGAACAGATTAAGAGCAAGGATAACACTGAGTTCCTCCAATGCTCAGCAGATGTTAGCTGCAAAGAAGCCTCGCGTACCTGGGTTACTGTGATACCCTTGCCCTGTTGCCAGCGGGTGGCTGGGTAGCGAGGTGACACAGGGACCTCACTGCACGAGCTAGGTTTTCATCTTATGAACACAGGGGTCAGTTAGAGGCTGGCTGGGATCGTGGCACTTCTCATCACTCTAATGCATTTCCAGCCTCAAAGGCTCTGGTTATGTGAATGAAATTGTGATTGGAGAGGTGTGCACGGTGACGTCCTGAAGTGGCTGAGCAGGACCCCAAATCCCACTTCTCACCATCTCCTTCCCCTCATAAGGCCATGCCTCATGTGAGGTAAGCACCAACACCTGATTTTCAGTAACCTCAGTTTCTTAAAAGCTCTGTATAAAAGAAGAACGCACATGAGCACAGACATGGACCATGTGAGCTGAAGAAGGAAGAGACGCTGCTAAACTTTGGTACGCAAGGAGGGGTTGATCTACACACCTACACGTAACCCCTTGTCTCCTTCTCTTACTGTGGTACCCCCATTCCTCTGCCTCCTGGCAAGGAAGGACCTGCTGGGCCTGGCTCACAGCAATGGCCACTGGGCCATCACCCACCTTCAGACTAGGCAGCACACTGCTGCTTCTGCTAAGATATGCCTACCTTCCCCTCAGCCGTGCATGAATTTGGGTCGCCTTCATCTACCCAGATGCTGTTTTTTACAACTTCTGGGAGCCTCGTATCCTTTGAGACCTCTTCCGCATTCTCAAATGTGGTGGAAAACCAGCGCGCTAGTTTAAATTGATCCTGGTGAGGGAGAGGGGTGAATTCACAGACTGTGCAGTCACATAGCCTTGTTTCCTTGCAAAACCAGGCTGAAAAACCCCAAATATAAACAGAAGAGCTTGTCAAAGACTTTCCTGGTTTCTAAGATGTACTTCAAGGAGAGTGTTGGGTGTGATGAGGAGCTCCAGGAGCTGGCCTGGTTCCTCCCCCCCCAGGGCTGTGGTTGAAGGTAAATGCATCTCCCCCCTCACCAGCAATACAGGAGATGTGGCCCCCTTGGCCTGCCCCAAAACAGAGGGGGCTGGGTCCCAGAGGAGACTGCATATTAGACAGAAAACGAGCAAACACAGGGAGGAAGTTGACCAGGCCCCTCCTGAGGTACAAAACCACATTGCTTCAGATCCAAAAAAACAGTGTTCTCCCCAAACAGTTAGGGTGGTTTATTTTTTCCACATATAAATAATCCACTTTCCTTCACCTTTCTAAGAGTGAAATTCAGAACAAAACCCAGCAGTACCTCACAACCCAGCAGGCGCAGCGGGGCTTTTCACTTTTGCTTTCCCCAGCCCTCCAAGGTCACCTTCTGCATGATTGTGTCCTCCTCGCATGTGTCCGCTCCCGGCAGAGAAAGGTGAGGAGAAACCCCCAGGGCCCAGGTGAGACCCAGCCACCAGCACTGCTGCACCCGCGCTCCAGATGGGACTATGTACAAGGCACAACGACAACTTGCTTCTAGTAGTACACAAATGTACTAGCAAAAACTCAAAAGTAACACAGGGTGAAGCTGTAGGGGTTCACAGGCTATTTACAGAAATACAGTCATACTAGCAGGCATTCATTTGCCGTTTAAGCATACGCAATCTCGGATCCCCAAACTGTACATATTTTACTGGCATACAACTGACAAAACCACTCAGCCTCTTTTGCAAAAATTTCCAGTCCTTCCATGATGTTCCAATTATGTCTGCTACTAATAACTGTCAGCTTTGTGAGTAATTTCACATAATTCACTTGGGCACAAATCTTCCCTACAAATCTGCAGCCAGGATTGAAGTAACTGACCGTTACTCACTTTCACGTTGTAATGCAGTCACATTTCACCCCAGTAACTTTAACCTTCAGTGCCCAGCAGTGCTGCACCGATGACACTTTTCTATGTGTTGAATTACAATAATACACATGTGCAAGTAGGTACACCCAGAGCAGGAGCCAACCAGCTTTGGATCCAATGCAACCTCTTTCACAGCTGAAGGACTTTCTGAAGCCTCTCTTAAGGACCCTCTCTCATACTGCATTCAAGAGAGCATATCCACTTCTTAACTCTGATGTTATCAGAGTCCTTCTTCCTCCTAATATGAGGAAAATGATTAAGAGTTATGAATCTAGCCTGGACCAGCAAAGCACAGATATTAAAGCATAACATAAACATGACCAGGAGCATATTTAATCTTATTTTTTGCAATAGTAGCATTTTTCTCTACTTTCTAATTTACTTTGACTCATAGGAAATACGTGACGGTCAGCACAGCATGCAAAATTAAATCTTGGCCTAGCAATCAGAGACAAAGCAGTCAACAAAAGCTGAAGAATTTCTTTCATCTTTTGGGTTTTGTTTTAAGAAATGCGTATCTACTCTGAGTTTTAGATTGGGAAGCTTTTGATCTTGCAGTGCAATGGAAAGGAAACCTCTGCTTGAAGTTTGCAGCTAACGCTCTGTTTGCAGGGGCAAACTTTCCTTATCAGAGCAGGCGCAGGACAGACCGACTCATCTCTGACAGCAATTTGTAGCTGTGACCTGTAATGTGCGCGTGTGTGTATATATCTCTCTCTATCTGTCTCGTTAACCTGCCCTGAACTGTTGCACAGTGGTGCAATAATCTTCTAGTAAGTGGCCACATTCCTTTGCAGAGGTGGGCGAAATGATTCATCTTCTATATATAGACCTGTTGAAGTACAAAGTGATGCTGATTTTTTTCTTGCAGTTGTTCTGAACATATGCTTTTCCATTTCACATTATTATTATTATGAAAGGGTATGTTGAATATTTATCAGGCTAAAATACAAACTAGCTGCGTCGTCCTCATAAATGTACATTTTTAAAAGTTTCTCATTTTTACTGTAAAATTTTGGTGATTCAGAAATAATCTAACAAGAGCATTCCTAGACAAATAATTTCCTCTACCAGTTCATCAAGTCCAGCTTAGTTGTTCAAGGGTTACAGGACTTTAAAAAAAAATCCATATATGTTTATATATAGTAACACATTAGAATATAATGGAATAAAGTCAACAAGGTAAATCTCTTTTGTATATTCTCCACTTGTCTGTAAGCCATCTGCAGCTGGGAAGTTTCATTGTTTGAGGTCCATTAATGAGATCAATACAAGTTATATCCACAAGGGATTAGCTGGCTCATATGCTATTGAAAGACTCTTGGGTTCAGCAAACTGTTCTGGTTCTCACATGCAGTTTTGCCTAACTGTGCCCCTCCTTTCCTTCTTTCACATTCCAAAACCTGGAAATGAAAGCATTCCCGTTTTTCCCCCAATATCAACTTTCACACGCAAAAAAAATCATAAAATAAATAGATTCAGAGATTCTAAATTTATCTTCAGTGGATGCTCTGGGAATGACCAGGGGTAGGTAAAAGGGAAGGCTCTCTGCCAGATATTTCCTCTCCTGTATTTATTAACTGACTTTTTCCCTGCTTTCCTTTGTGGCTTCTCTCAGGTTTAGTTATGAGTTCATCAGTTTTAGTTTTGGTTCCTGAGCAAGCCCAGCTGCAGTCGCTGTCACCTCATATCAACAGCATTTAATGGCTCTCTTGTACCCTCTACTCCTACTCGAGAAGTTGTAACTTTTATTTCTCGGTAATAATGGGGGCGGGTGAAACAATAAATTAATAGACAGCAACAGTAATTTTAAAGGCACTCCCTCCACTTTCATCCCCTAGCGTAAAGAAACAGAAGGACAATAAACACAGAGCTGCGGAGCACAAGACTGCTTGTTTCCCTGGGGAAGAAAATAACATCAGAAACATGTGCATTTGCCATGGAAGAAAGACTGCCTTTCTGGTTGTGTCCGAGCTCACATGACAGATACAAGTTGACATAACACTGCCGTTATTTATCACACAGATGTTTAAAGATACCTCTTAATAAAAAATGACAATCACACACAGTACCACAAATCCACCAGACCATGAAAGCCAATATTTACTCAATACCAGATACCTAATGGCAAGCCTCTGAGGAACCAAATTTGGTTACTGCTTTACTACTTAGAAAGCCAGGGCTTCAGAGAAAATAGATTATTTGGATTTTTTACCAAGCTATTCAGCCTTTACATTTTCCATCAGTCAGTCAGTCACAGCACACCAGTTTTCCATTTTCAGCACTTTCAGCACTTCAAATGCCAGTAAAATGGATTTTCACCTTTGCATTCAGTTTTGCATTGGTTTAGCACTGACACAGAAACTGGAAACAGAAAGGGAGTGATGAACAATGCAGCCCTTGAGCAGAGTCCTGCCCACGCACCAGAAGGTAGGGAAGGAGCTGAAGGAAAGAAGGGTCCCTTGCTGCACCCTTTGTCCCGCTTATACCCCGCTTTTCCTGCCCTGGTGGCATTTCCTGGCTTGCCTCTGTGAGAGAGAGCACGAAGAAGCCTCCATCCACTTCTCATCTGTTTATTTAGCATTACATGGTTATACTATGGCCTTAAATATGCCACATAAGCTTTAATTATTTTTTCTTATAATCTATTGTTAACTGTAATCTTTATCACTGAGACATAAAAGTGTTACTGAGAGAGAGTTTTCCCCTCTGACCAGTTTCTGTACGGGTACAGACACGCTAGCACAGTGCAGGGCTATGTAAGAAGTCCTGAGCTAGCTTGGGTACCAGGGAAAGTACAGACAGATCGGTGAGGTTCTTTGCTTGAGCAAATGTGCCATTTTTTCCTCACCACTTGGCGTTACTTTGCACAGCAATGGCAAAAGCTGAATTTGAAGAAATTGCAATTTACTTGAAGCAGACAACAACTGAGGCAAAAATCCTTCAGATAAATTATTTGCTCAGTTCCAACCATTACAAACGCTATAAACAGCAGAAAGGAAGAAAACTGCTGTGGGATGCTGGGAAATACAGCATCAGTAAATGCAACGGGCTGTACTTGAATAAAACCCACAGAGTTTGTGCATACTTGGTTACATGATCTAAATTACCCATTATGGCTCAGGAAAGAGATCTTGGAATCATAACACGGAGTTCTCTGAAAGCATCAAGTTGAATGCTTGGGGATGGTAAAAGGGAAAAACAATGTCAGAGACGATTACAAAAGAAAGAGAGAACAGCATCTCTCTGCATATAAACTGAAGTTTTGCCCAAATCTTCAATACTACGTACAGTTCTAAAATGGATTTGGGATAATTAGAAAAAGACAGGGAAAAGGAAGACATAAAGAGCAGAGGTACAAACAAGCTTCTTTACAAGAAGAGATTATCCAGAGGAGGACTTTTCAGCCTGCAAGAGAGATCACTGTGGAAAAGAATATGATTATGGTCTAGTGTCATGAATAGCATAGAGATAGTGAGTGGGAACAACTGTTCTCTTGATGAGAGAAATAGGGGGCACCAAATGAAATGATCAGACAGTTAGCTTAAAATGAGAGGGGCCAATTTTATTTTTTTTATTATACACTACATAATTAAGTTGTGGAACTTACTGCCACAGGATGTTTTGAAAGCCAAAAGCATAAATGGATTAAAAGAAAAGCAATTAGAGAAACTCATGGAAGAAAGGTCCATCATGGGCTATTAACTACAATGATGCAGATACAACCTCTGGCTCAAGTAGTACCCAAATGGCCAACTGCCAGAAGCTGGGAAGGAATACTGCTGCTGCTGCTACTCTACACCGGCCACTAGCAGATGCTTTGGGAAAACAGAACGAAGGACCGAGCTATGGGCTGAGTCAGGATGTTGGCTTAGATGGGTCTTTTCTCTCACCCAGTATAGCTGTTTTGATGCTCTTCTGAAATGGACTAATTTGTCTTTGAGAATCTGATGATTATTAATATCCAAATTTAATTCCTTCCCTATAATAAGAGGGGGTGACCAGAAATTACCAGAAATATTACAAGCAGCAATTATTTAAAGTAATGTAATTACCTATACTTCATACTTTTGGATTGTCCTTAATCCGGGATCTCGGCTAAACTTACTGCTGCTCAACAGTTTGCGTCCATAACAAAAGCTTTACATGGCACTACATGCTTCTATGTTTAAATGCACAAGAAAAATACCTTGTTAAATGCACAACAGTTCTTGCTTGGAGGGAGAGAGCAACAAGAGGCCCCATCTTCTCTCACATGTATCAGTACAAACTAAATCAACCGCACTGAATTTCCATAGATCAGTAGTGCCATAGAAGGGCAGGATCACCTCATAAAAGCCATTACAGACACACTAGATTGTTTCAACAATACAAAGTAACGTCTTCATTCTTGCAGGTTTCTCTAAGGGCAGTGTAAAGTTGCAGAAAAATCAGTTACTGAAATAACACCTAATCAATAATTCAAGGCTACTCAGAAGTGCGTATGCACGAGGCTGTGCAAATCACTGTCAACTTCTTGAGTTCGTCTTCTGTTTCTGCTTTAATATTTCCCTAGCATAGTTTTAGCATACTGAGTTATTCAGCTGGTTAAGGGACAAGATGAAGCAATTTCATCAAAGTGAGATTTGTTCCTCCTCTGCATTTTCAAAGAACAGGAAAGATAAGATTCAGGTAGGTGGACACATTTGAAGGGAGAGCGTTTTGCACTATACCTTTTACAACATTGTAAGAGTTTTCAGTTTTTGAGAAGTGTCCACTCCACTTCTTTAGACAGGCTGGAGAGGGCCCTGTTCTGATATATTCCACAAAACATTTGTGGGGGAAAAGTGCATACAAACAAAGCAAAATGTAACATCACCATGAAAGCATAGCTCTTAAGTTCAAGATTCACATTCAAAGGAATTAAGATGGTTGGTTTCTAAAGCAAGTCCCCAAAATAAGCTGCAATACATGAGACAGCTTAACTTAAAATTGATCTTGACTAACGGAACACTGAAAGTTCTCACAATATAAATGTGGTCTCAGAAAAGTGACAGAGGGAGATGAAGGCAGGAGGGAAACATGCTACAGTGAACCCACCCACAAGGTAACATCTTCATTGGTAAAGATGCAAGAGAAGTCCTTGTAAAGCAGATGTTCCAGACCAAGGCTGCGTTCCAGGTGTTCTCACCTTCATTCCCCATCCTAAATTGCTATACAGAAAACTGCTCCTCGGCACTCCTAAATGACCGTCAGATCCCACCACACACAGCATAGGGTTTTGGTGGTGGGAAAGGAATGATTTTGGGGTGTGCAATCAGCACGTTGCCTCCAGTGAGAGGGAGGATGACAAGCAATTGTTAGAAATGAACAACCATTTTAACTGGATAATCCTGACAAAAGGGATGAGAATACTGTGTTTATCTGGGCCAAGTGAGTCCCCTCAACATTGTGCGACAGAATAACTCTCCGTTTCCCACTCAACATCTCCTCTTTTCTACGAAGTGACACACTCCAGCAGAAATGTGGAAATGTTTTCTACCACCTTGTTTCCTGCTTAGGGATGACTTCAACTCCACTGTGGCTAAGAAAGCCATTTCATGCACAACTGCTCTATTAGTAGGTTCTTCAAGTAAAGGGGGCAGTTTAACGCCAACTCCACCTTCTCTGGTTCTTCCACCTGGAATTTAAGGTCTGTGAAAGGATGGTTGCACACACCACTCCTTCGAGAGGGCTTCAAGCTGCACCTTGGATGCAAAGAGGAGTGCGTGGGCAGTCAGTTCCCAACCTCCAGAGGAAGGATGCTACTAAAACACACCACCATCCATAGCTTTACCTACAGTTAGGAGGTAGATGTCCCGTACTTAGCATGACGATGGCGTAAAGCTCATTCTCAGAGGCCTAACTTCCCAAAATTATGTGCAGGGGAGACTAGGAACCTGATATCTAAGTCTTAATTCCTCTGTGGGCTGAGACCCTGAAACATTAGGTGTACATACTGCAAAATATTTTATGGTATCTGTAAGCCAGCACGACTGATTACTTTATTCATGAAAATATTGAAAGCACTACGCTAAAGCAGATAAAGGTCACGGTGCAAAGTTCCCAAGCTCAAACAAGACATTGGTTGAGTTGTTGTTTCCTAGTCTAAGCAAACGATCAGAAACACGCAAGCTGCATGCCCCACAGCCGCACTGTAAATACGGTTCTATTGCTAAAATCTCCAGTGACCACAAAGCATCGTGTGGTTTCCAGCAGCATCTTCACAGCTAAGAGACACCAGGTAATCCCTCCTCCTCCTCCTGTTGAAAAATCCCTGCATGTAGATCAATAAGTTTCAAAAATAATGAATCCTTAATGTTGGATGAAAAAGTTGTAGTAAGGGACCATAGGAAAGGCACACCTTCAGCTACCACACTGGCTCTGGGTAAAAACAGCTTTCAGTTACCATGGGAACACATCTTCCTGCAGTACCATAATCTCCCATCTACCATGATAAATGCAATCCAGCATCCTGAAACAACTCTTACTTTGAACAGTTCACCCTCTCCTCTTGCAAGGGCACACAGATGCACATACAGGCACAGCCTGACTCTGCTGCTTTTCCCCTGGGCCAGATGTGTGCAAGACAGGCTGTCGCCTTCCACTTCAACTTTCTCAGGCTTGAATCTTTTTCAGATTTGTGACAGATGAAGATAGATTAAGCAAAAAAGGAAGGTTTAGTAGTTTGATTTCAATCTAATCTTTGGAATAGCTGAGGCTGACTCCTGGCTTTGCCTGATGCTTCCTTTCAGGTGCGGCATTTCAGCCTCTCTGTGACTCAGCTGTGCAGAGCACAAACCCAGTGCTTTCCCCTTACAAAGAAGACGGAAGGAAGCATAGCATCTCCTGGCCACAGATGGAAGCTGCCAGAGCCCATCATCCTGTTACATAAATTACTGCAGCATTTGGGGTTTGTGGGTTTTGGGGACTTTTGTTTGTTTGCTTGTTTTGGCACCACTGACATACATCTGCCTTCAGATCCTAAGCCCTCAGGCCATCCCCCTGAAGCAGCATGGCCAGAGAGCTGGGAACGATGCACACAAAGCCCTGACAGAGCTGTCGAAGACAGCCACAGAAAATAAGCAGCCCTTTGAACTACTGGATCCTTGCTGCTACTGAATGGGATGCAGAAGTACATGTGAGCCAGAGCTATGCACAAAGCAAGGCTCAAGGAAAATGGTTTATATTTTAACCATCTGACTTCAGCTTAAGGACACCACAACCACAGCTTCTCCAAAGGAAATCAAGGGGGTTAAAATGCAGCTTGATAGGACTTTTTGCACATTAAAACTTTGTTCTCGCAAAGGAGCCTGAAATTTTCCCATCATCATAAAAATATGAATCGTTGTTTGAATCTCTAGACAACTACAGCATATTTATGGCATTTGGGAGTAGCAACTGTCCTCTGATCATCACCTGTTAGAGCAAGAATCAATGAAGAATTTAAATCCATACAACCTTTTGCTTTAAACACACATCAAGTCCCGTTAGGAAACAACCATGGTTCACTTGGAGATACAGGTTGGAGGCAGGAAGGAGAAGTTATCCATGGAATACTGGGTCCAGTTCATTTAGGACTGTACATCACACGTTTGACTAAGCCAATGGGTGAGGAACAAGAGATTGCCCATCGTTCCAGTTGCTCATCACAATTAAACTTTTTCATCATGCCAAATGGCAATTAAGTGCTCGGACAATTCAAACTGAAAAAGAAGCCATTTCAGGGAATCCTTACAGAAAATGATTATTCAGTATCACTAATTATAGTGGTTTATAGCTGATGAGCTATCTAACTCCAGACCTACAAACACTCAAATTATTAAGCAAGAAACAGTCTGATCCTAGACAATAAGACAGGAGTACAAGGACTGAGGGAAATTACTTTATCAATAAACAGATGTCAGTATTTAGCACCAATAGTCTATGACCCCTTTTATCTCTGGGCCTCAGAGCACTTTACCAACATTAATTAGCCTTGTGAGATAGCTCTGATACCCATTTTATGGGCACAGAGCAATTACTCCTACTTTATGGGCACAGAGCAGTTAAATGGCACTCTCAAGGTCAAAGAAGAGTTCTGGTACCCAGACACCAAATCTGTCCAACCACTCACTCCACTAGTAAGATATTTTATCCTTATTTATTAAATCAGTTCCCATGCTTGGGTGGACCATCTGACTGAAGTTTAGAGGATCTGATATTTCCCACAGGTAGACAGCTAGGAACTGCAAAGCATTCCCCGTAGCATAACTCTACACCAAGATCCCACAGAATGGCAAGTCTCAGAACTCGCATTTGAAACCTCAGAAATCTGATCTAATATCAGCATTTAATGGAGAACACCTAACACCATATAGATAACCATAGCATATTCATTCTTTTCCTAACCTACAGCCACTAAATGGCATTGAGAGACTATAACCAGTTAACACCACTACAAAACTTAGTTTTGCCTAAATGACTCCCAATACATTGTGGCTGAGAGGAGGCAGGAGAGTTACCATAGCATGAGAAATGAGCCTTAATACAACCCTTCTACTAAAGCATGGCGCAGGCACAAAGAGAAGTTCTGCGCAGTCTGTCAGCTAACAGACTGGTGTTTCCCTCTACTGCAGAGGCGAGAGAGAGCAGTGATCAAGACACTCAAATGCATGACATTTTCAGTTCCATCACCAACTTGTGGTGTGACCTTTCATATGCTGCTTTGCTGTTGTGTTTGTTCCTCCTATAATGAAACTGAGGGAACAACTCTTTCCAAATTCAGCCTCCTCTGGTTTTCAGTTTGGGAGATCCCTGGCTATTCAGTCACTCAATGATTCATGCAGCTCCATGCATAAAAGACTTCTCTTTTTTTTTGAAAAAGCTGTAACCAAATAATCAAATCTTACCTAAAGATGTTTGTTTGCTTTTTTTTTTCTTTTTGTTGAGGTACACAAAGTGACTGCTTTATTATTATTATTAGCTTCAGATATTCAGATCCCTTTTTAAGATTCAGGTCAATTTAGAAGTAAAGACACCACTTCAAAACAAGACAGAAAAACCAATTTACATCTCCTCTCATGCTGTTTTTCTTCTTAGACAAACCTGAGCGAATTTGTGGATAAGTCCAACAGCTCCAACTCAGAAGCTGCATTTTCATCATCCTTTTGAGCTTGAGAAGTTCACTGACAGTTTCTGCCCGATTTTACCTGTCTACTCACATAGGAAACAAATCAGCAGTTAATTAGGTGCATGTGACTTAAGAGTTACAATGTAGTTGCACCATGTAGAGATTAAAAGTATCTTAATTCATCACAGCTACAGGAAGCTTTCTCAGAAACCCTTAGATTTGTAACATTTTGTAGTTGTATATACATGACATGCCACAAAACCCCTTCCACAAATACCACCTGCAAACACTGTCTAAACAACAGGATCTCGGGCACAATTGCAGACTTGCAGAGTACAGAAAGTGCTCTTTGACACCCTGGAGGGAGAACTGGGAGCTATTATAAGAACAGAGCATCTTCTTCCCTTGCAATTGCATCCCAGGTTGCTTAAGCCAACAGGGCTGTTCTTCACATGGGAAGATAATCTGTTTGTTTAACCTTCTTAGGTTCTGCAAGGGAGTATGTATTATAACTTCTTTTCTCCTCAACAAATGTATAAATCTATGCTCTAAATACCAGACAGTTTCTCCCAAAGAGGAAAGCCTCAGAATGGGTCAAATCTTGAACACAACCTTTATGCAAGCATAGCGACAGCCCCTCTTGGTGAAGAGAAGGAGGTCAGGAGCTCCAGGATGCCATCGAGCTTATGAAAACCCATGGAAGAGCAGCTGTAAGACCAAAGAGCTGAGGAAAGAAAGTTGAGAGAAAACCCCATGACATTAAGCAAACAGCCATTCCCTTGGGGATGCTCCACTTTGTCCTACCCCTCCTCACTCAATCCTCATCCTGTGTCCACCAGTGACTGCTCAGCTGAGCTGGGCAGGACAGCTCTGGCCTGTTGACACTGTGCCACTGGGTTCAAATGCCTTCCCACTGCTCTTACCTGGCACAAGACACCAAACGTGAACTGTCATTTCCCCCAAATTAGAGAAAGACAGGACAGCGGGGAGGCAAAAGGGTATACAGGGTGGTGGGAGCTTCCAGGGTCTTCCTGTAGTGTGGTGGGTGGAGGAATTTTAGCAGATGAAAGCCATTCCCAGCTCTGCACTGTCATCTTCTACACAGATCACGCACAAACAAGGGAACAAAAGAGATGTGTTTGTTCCAGTTCTATTAGAAACACAAACACATTGTTTTGGTGGATAATTTATTTGCTCAGGAAAGCTAAGCTCAGTTGCAGGAGTAGCAATTGCTGTGAGGTCCTGCAGCTGATTTAAACAGATAAAGTTAAAAAACTCCACATTCAAAATTATGTTGAGCAAGACACAAAGATTTGTGCCTTATTTTTAACATCACAGAGAAGTGACCCTAGTTTGCCTGTGCAGCTACCTGACTTTTCCACGTAAGATAATAGAAATGAAAGGATGAGGCTTCCCCTTAGATTAATTTGCACAGTCACTAACTATGTTCATAAGCAGCTGCACCCACAACAGATACTCATCCTGCCTGGAAACAGGACTTGCACTAATTCTCCCAGAGTTTTGTTCATGTACAAACACCATCCACTGGCTTTGCTTTGCCTGCCTTGTGGCTTAATCCTTAGATGAAACATTATGTATGCATGTCTTACATTGTTTATTTTTTATATTCCAGACTTTCCAGATAAAAATGCATAAAATCTAGAAAAACAAGCACAAACAATTTTTTAGAAGTTGTTAGAGCTGTATTCATTTATGAAGAAAAAGCAGTCACATCTGTGCTACATAAGGATGTGTTGGAAGGCCAAGATACAATTATCTCATTGGTGGTTTAAATATAGCTTTCGCCAGAGAGAGTTCATCTTCACCCATGCTGTAAATTGGGTTAATTTTTCAGCATGCCAAGTGGCAATTTGTTCTCTTAACATGAATGGCTTTTGTAACATCAGCTGCAGCTTCACAATATTAACATCTACCCTTTAGAAGAACTCTGAAAAATGAATTATTCACCCTAACTTGAACAACTGCTTCATTCTCAAATCAAGCAAGAAATATTAACCCTACATTATTCTGCATTAGAGTAAGCAAGAGCTGTCTGAAACAGAGATTAAGTTAGTATTTACTCCACTGAAAAATTAAGCATCTGTTTAGACATCCAAGTCTGTGACAGGTGCTACCTAAGAGAGTGAGAAGTGCTGAGCTGCGAATGCATAAAAGTTTGCAAAGGGGCTGCTCAGCTAAAAAAGCATTGGCTCAGCCCACATAGGATACAGCAAAGTATGTATTTATTTAAATGAATTGCAAAACTAGTGGTGGAGTAGTTGGCAGGTACTTCCACATACGTAACAGAAAATGATGGGGAGTATGGAGAGACGCCAGCCTGTATCACTATGCAGGACAATGGTTGCTCCTGGTTGAGCAGTTTACAGGGAAAAAGATCTTTCACATCAATAAATCCCACTCACCACATTCATGCTGCTGGACACTTCATAGTCACCAGACTGACCACAAGGAAAAAACCAAAACCAAACCACTCCAAAATTTACATTTCTTTATGGAGAGATGAGGAAGGGCAGTGGCTGTTTTCTAGTTGCAGAAACACTTGGCGTACACTGGTGAAGGCAGCTACTCTGCATTTCTGACAAGGCAACTTTAAAACAATCTTTTATTGACTTCAGTGAAAGTTCCATGACACCAAAAAAAAACCCAACCAAAACCCCAGAAGTGGTTTCCAATCTTTTTTTTTTTTTTCTCCTCCTGGGGAAACCCAGATTCTAAACCACAATTTTCTAACAATGAGAGATTTTCTTCGTGTTTTTCTTGCTGTTTCCCTATTCAGTTCTTCCAATATTTTATCTTGCTTTTTTACAGTATATTTATATTTGAGGGTTAGACTAGTTTTATGTACAAAGAGCTGAGATCACTTAACTCTACACAAAACAGTAGTAAACCTACCTCCAGACAGATGATGTCTCCAAAATATGTTTGGAAATTATTTTCAAGGACAACCTTTCCCTCCTCAAAACCTCTGATGAAACTGCAGGTTGTTCTGAAGGCATTATTTAGCATCTAATGAGCCTGAAAAGTGCCAGATCATCTTCCTCCAATATATAAATATTCCATTTATACCTCCAGACCTGTACACGGATTTGTGCACTACATGGGTCTGTACAAGTGTGGAGAGGCAGAGCAGCTATCCCAGCTTTTCAGAAAGCAGAGTTGTGAAAGGGGAATTACACTGTTGCACAAAGGCTTTCCCTTCTTAACCCCACTTGATACTTTGTAGGTGATATTGTAAAAAAAAACACATACCACAAATTCTTACATTTCATCTTCTTTAAGAAGCAGGGAGGAAATTAAGATTTTCTCTGAAACATCTCTGAAGTGTGCACTTAGACTTTTTCCTGATTCAAGTATTTCTGACCTCTCAGAGAGGAAAAGTCTTCCTCTGCAGGAGACCATGGAGGTGTTCCAGGCATGTGATGGAGCCACCTGTGCGTTTTACATCTTGTCGCATCTTCCCCATTTAACAATCCAATATTTCCAGTATGACCAGGCTCTACAGGAAATGTAGGGAGCAGAGGTACTACCATCTCTCTGTTAGAAGGACTGGTTCTGCACCAGCTTCCTTCGAGACAGAAGCAGATGCAAATGTGGTGCCGACACACTGCGGCTGCCAGACCCCATCCGGAAGAATTAGGATTATCTGAGCTATTCTGTTTTCAAAGCCACCTTCATCTGGGAAGAAGGGGAATTAATTCTACAAAAAGCTGACTGATAATGTAAGGCCAATTCAGTGCAAAGCAGCAATGCAAACAACCTTCAAGCATTACTATAATTGAAGTGAAACTCTTCTCTTTCAGAAGAGTTCCCTATCAGCCCTGCCTCCTTAGACACAACACCTCAACCTCTTTTTCTCTCCTGCCCATCTTTCTCTGACTAGAGGTAAGTATCTATTTACACAAAGACTAGCAATAATAAGCCCTCACTGTAATTTAATAAAAGAGAATTTATCTTCAGAGTCTGAGTAATTGCCAGAAATAAAATCTGGTTTAAATATTATGGTTTATTTAACATTTCCCTTATGCAAAATGTAGTCCTCTATTTACAAGCTAATTAGAAGGTTTTACAGTGTTTAAAGAAAATCTATTCACATTAGCAAACCATCAACAACACGTCTCGCGCAGATCTCTGTAAGACATCCAACAGAAGTTGGCAGCATCAATCACCTGTCTTCTTTGTCAGTATAGTTAGTATATTATTACTATAGCACAGTACTCCGGCACAGAAGAACTAGATTTAACCTAGGAAAACAATTGAAACACCTGAAAGAAACAGATTGAATCAACAACAATCTTCCTAGGACCCCTGAATATGCTTATATTTAACAAAAATACCAAAGTTCTACTTTTAATCTTTTGTTGGTATTGTGTGTGATAGAACAAATTAACATAAGATACTTAGAGCTCTACAAAATAAAGCCCCCTTGTCCATCACAAGCAGTGGTGGTTTTAAAGTCTCCCCTAGGCTAGCTCAACCATGCAACTGACAGTGAACACATTTTAAACACGTTTTAAACCTCTAGATCTTGGAAAAATATGTGAAGTTAATCTCTTGACCTTGGAAGCCCATCAGGAACGTCACACATCTGTGCGAGAGGAAAGCCCAGTCTCTAACATCTCTGTACTACATCTTCAGGTGTGATCCTCCCACCTGCAACCATCTGAGCATGCCACACATAAAACCAGACTGGCTGCTGTGCATTCTCCAGCTTATTTCCTAGCATCCCTGACTTACCACTGGGGGTAAGACGCAACGTTGCAGAATCTGACAACAGGGTTCTGACTGTAAAAAGTGAGCTACGCTGATGTAGGTGCAGCTGCTTGAGTACCATTCTGCCCTCTCACACTCTGGCTATGATGCTAAAAGGCCATCAGAGAAAGCACCTGGAGTCCAGGTCCATCCTTCCTTTGGGTTACAGAGCTCAGCATGCACACAGTCCCCGCTGGCAGTAAAGGTGCACCTAACTGCTCCCTAATTAAAATCCCCTCTGGCAACACCCACTTCCAGTAACTTGAAATGATAGAGCACTCACTGTAGCTACGAATCATCTGCACCATGCTGAACTGTAATTTTAGCGTATCTGTTTGCAACGCAATCTGGGTCTGCATAGCAGAACCACTTTGTATCTGTGATTGCATGTGGGAGGAGGTGTGGGTGGATGGATGACAGGTGCAGTAAAATAAAGCCACAAACTAAGCAGTGATAAGGTTGCCCATAAATAAAAAAGGTCTTCAGGTGGCCATGTTCCTCAAGAGCAGTGGCAATCAATCAGCCATAAACAGATGACCCGAAAACATCCCTTGCCTTCCATTTTACATACACTGCTTCCAATATTTTTCTTACCCTATGTTCAGAAAAAGAAGAGCTTAAATCCACTACCCCAAGATCATCAAGCTATCCAGTGAGCAAAGAAAGAGAGTGCAAATTCAAGAGATAGGACTTGTAATATGCCCACAGGGCCTCCAGCTTGTAAGATCTGTGAGCACATCTGCACACAAAGATGAAATTGCAGTTTAAGATGAGTTACCTATCGCAGGCTGAGACATAATTGCGTTATTGATTGTTATAGTTCTCTCTCATCATCGTATTACAGGATGCTTGAGAGACTTTGTAGTGCAAACCAGTATGAGCATAAACAGTGGAGTATGGTCCACTGAGCATTAGGCTTCTTGTGCCAGGGACTGCTGTCTCAGTCTGTTCCATTTGCTTTCCCAGCTTTCCTCTGTGTCCTTTTTGGTTATTTCAATTTCACTATTTGCAGGGTTATTCTCCCTCAGAAGGTTTATCTACAGAAAGCCTTTATTCTGGAATGAAGCATAGTTTAAAAGTGCAATATCCATTTCAGAATATGAAATTAAAAAAAAAATTACTCTTGCAAAGTGGTTTATTTTGCAACAACTACTTGGGTCATCTTCTCCTTGCAGAAAAAGGTGCTGTGGTTTTACAGGAGAGAACAAGATGAAGGAAAGCATCTCCCCCTTCCCAGGCCAGAACAAATTTGTTTAAACCCTACTTCAAATTCAAGTGTGTCAAAACTTTGGCTGTGGAGAGACGTCAACTCTTAGAATCTGCTTGTTGCAATGAAAAGTATCACCGTCCACAGCCACTTGTCACCAGGCCCTTCCTAGGTATCGCAGGAGAAGAGCCTGCGGGAGCACTAGGGCAGCGGACACCCCTGGCACAGCGGGATGCGGAGCCCACACAGATGTTCTCCATACCCTCCATGGCAAAGGTGGCACAGCACACGGTTGGGAAAAGTCCTGCATATTGCCTTTGACCGGTTTGCACGTGACTAGCAGCGCACGTAGCTCAGCTTGAGGACCCCTAACTTACAGCTTTAGAGAGCTTGAGGGGTTTGAGCGTGCCTTTGCGGAGGATGTGGTTCTTAGTCCCCAGGCAGATGAACTGCGTGAGCAAAGCAGTGCTGTCCACAACCTCCAGCCGTTCCCAGCCTGTTGCAGCACTGCAGGTACAGGCAGTGCCATCGGGTATTAAGCCAAGGTACTTTTCACCCACGGAACGTACTGCACACGTCCTGCCCTACAAAGAAGTGCCAAAAGGCCTGCGCAGGGTATCAAGTCAGTGAATGCAAAGCCAAACATGACCCATGACAAAGTTTTTCTGCTTCCCACAGGCCTTTCCCCCATACATTACGTCACAGTGTCCCCTTCATAAATCAAACAATTTACCTTTCCCGACATAACACGCAGGCCGTTCGTCCCACCCGCATTCTGTTCCCTTTTAAGCAGAGCTAGTATTTTGCCTTTTTTATTTCCGTCCGAACATTCACTGGAGCCTGATGAAATCCCAGTGCCTCACCCTTTCAACCACCTCCTCCTCCTCAGCAGAGAGGCTGGGACATCTCTCACGTTTGACCTTGCCCCTACACAAATATGCAGTGCTGCTTCGTTTCCCTTTTATGGTCTCTCCACTTATGGCTGCTGATGGTAATTTTAGTTTGTATCAAATCACAGCTAGCTTGGTATCCTGTAATGTTTACAGTTTCTTATAATGTATATTTTGGAAATGCTAATAAAAATAATTTTTGAAGAGGAGAAAGGAATGACATTCAAATTGCTCACAGAGCGTGAAGAAAAAAAATACCATCTTGTCAAGATTAGCCGTGGGTCTCTAATATGATAATATTTAATTACTATTGAACGGCATTTTCATAGGCTTGCACAGGGAAAACCCTTCTGAGACTTCTAAAGTTCCCAACCCACTGTTTAGATTTGAAGTTTTACAGAGTGCGGGTTTTGAACCTGTCCCTGATACCCAATTTGATCACTGGTCGCACATGAAGATTGTTTTTATTAAAAACTGGAATGGTCTTTTCGAGAAGCAACATGCTGCACGTTCAACATGTGCACTGAATACAGAGGCATTTCCAGGGGGTGCAACTGACACCTGAGAAGAAGGAAAAAACAGCTCTGAACACAGAATAGCTGGATCCTGCGCTCTGCTGCCTTTGAAAGGAATGCCCTGCACAAAGGCACAAGATTGATTACATTGTTCTTCTCCGCACAGAGCCCAAGAATAATTTTTCAGTCTAAATTAACAAATATCTACAGTATCAGTGCTCTTAAAGGAAACTAATGAACTGTTCTATATTCATCTTTCTCATTACAGATTTGTTACAGCTTATCACATGAATAATATTCCAGCTCTTCAGAGGAAAAAAAAAAAAACGTGGCAGAGAAAAATACTTTGATTTTCACATGCACTTAAACACTAAGTTAATTAAATAGTAAGAAGTCATACAAGTCACTTTAAAGCTGCTAACACAAGATGAACTCCTGCCTTTTCTGTGCACAGGATGAATTTTTTAAATTATGTACTCTCTAGCTGCTACCACAGATAAGGCTTTCGCAACAGTTTT
The DNA here is from genome assembly GCF_000708025.1 of Charadrius vociferus. Taxonomy (NCBI): domain Eukaryota; kingdom Metazoa; phylum Chordata; class Aves; order Charadriiformes; family Charadriidae; genus Charadrius; species Charadrius vociferus. The sequence continues at coordinate 3,297,533 of NW_009648925.1, read as the reverse complement.
GCACAGAAATTGATGTAATTTTGCAGCATTATGCATTATTCTGGAAATGAAATAACAGCAAGATTTCATTCTACATCCATAAAGAGGAGCAGTTCAGAATTCAGAGCCTAAGAACAGGATAAACTAAAGGGACTTTGTGTCACCTGTTGGCGCTCCTGCTTGTGCTCTCCTTCAGCTTCTTCGACATTTAGGCCTTTCTGAATTATGGTAATCTTGTGAGGATGTCCTATGGGCCACAGCACCATTCAGACTCTGTACTGTATTATGGGTTATAGATGTGCTTAATCATATCAGCCCTGCCTACAAAATCACTGCCCTCTGAAGCTTTTATGCTGGAGGGATCCTTGCTGCAGCCACAAAAGGAACTAGGGCATTTACAGCTCTCAGTAGCAGTTTGAGGTTGGAGGAGCATCAAAGGGCAAGGATTTCATCCAAAAGAGCCAAGAGCCAACAAAATGGCACTTACAAACACAATGCAGAGTGCTCAGACTCATTCAGTCTGCCACTTGAAGAACAACATGAAGCTACAATTGAAAACCATTATAAATCTGCATCAGGGAATATAGTCACACCTGTTTATGCAAATCTGACAACATATATGCAAGCTGCATATACACAAGCATAGCTTTTCTGGGCTATACACTTAATTAAATTTAATGCTAACGTGGTTAAAAATAAGAACAGTCCCAGAAAATTGTATGTGTCCTGAGGCAGGCAGATGTTCATTTCTCATTCTGATTCAATACAGAATTTGGACACCCTGAAATCAGCAGGTTTCCAAGTCCACCAAGCCAAAACTAGTTGTTACCAGAATCTGGAAGTTGCATGTTCAGCAAAACAAGAAAAGAGCAAAAAAGTTACGGTTAAATGGAGACAGGCATCTAGAACTGGCACACTTGGATGCATTTCACTGTCATGGAGGTTTTTGTTATAACACTGGCTGCCATCTGTCCTTTGGAGAGAAACACAAGCAAGACCTTCCAACAGCAGCCCTACCCGTGAGAAGCAGTCCTGACAAAGGAGAAGTAGACTATAAAAATAGCCCTCAGAGGTCTAGCAGGACCTGAGGTGGCTCGGGACCTCACAAGCACCACTGAATTAAAAGTCCCACTACAAATAAGGCACTGGACTGAGCACTGAACACCTAGTACTCAATATTAGCTCTGCTTGCATCTCCAGGCAAACCACTTCACTCTCCACCTATCATACTCTCTCTCCTCTATTTTAAGTGTAAATATGACAGAACATACGCAGCTCCTCTCTATGATACTGCTGACAGGGAAGATACAAAGCCCGTATTTCAGTGACGGTTTTGAGGCATTCAAGTGACAACAGCACAGTGTTTAGAAATCATCTTTTAAGTGCAACAGTGATAGTTTCTATCCCAGTGAGCCCTTAACGAGGCTTCCATATGCTCACAAAGTTTACCTGTCCAAAGTTGTTTCCATCCCTGCATAATTTTAGATTCACGGACTGATGTCTATGAATCTTTGCTATCTTAACCAGTTGAAAGACTTGCAATTAAAGAGATGGGTATTAAAGATTTAATTTAAATTGATCTTAAAGAGTCTACTCCAAATACTGTTGAATCTTTTCTAAATGAAACAAATAATTTTTAACATTAATTTTTTCTTATCTAGAGATGATCTAGTCAAACAAGAATTTATTTAGTAAAACTTCAAATATGAGTTTTCCCTGATTATCAAACAATTTCAATTCTCCAGTTAAAGGATACACATTCATTTACATGCAACATATCACTCGGTTTTGCCCACTCTGGTATAAATATGGTTAACTAGATTACTAGAGCAGCTAGTTCTTGAAAGTCAAACAAATTTCACAAAGATATCAAACAGCATTTCTTAAACAATAAAAAGACCACAGCTTTCATCTCCAAAAGTCACAAACATCACTGGAGAGAGAAATGGACCTTTATGACAGAGATAAAGGGGTTTGTTAAGTGGTCAGAAGTTCTTTTGATATCAAAATTGATTGATGATGTTTGACCTTAGCAGTGTGGATCAATCCAAAAATGAAAGCATTTTGAAGGATCCTTTTAAAACCATAGACTCATGAGAAACCATAAGAAGTTACAGCTGTTACAGACTGTACAGCTGTAACAGAAGTTACAATGAGAAACCATAAGAAGTTACAGCTGTGGGACTTTTCTATTCCACATCCAGAAGGTGGTAAGTTTGCATCCATTCAAAGTGACAAGCAGCTACAATATTGCTAATATCTGAATACATTAAGTCAACCTACTTCAAGATATATAAAACTGACCAAGGTGCAAAAGGAATGAGGCTCCAATAAATTTTTCTTAACAACAAGGCTAATTTTTGAGAACTTCAAAGTTTTTAGAACTTGTGTTCCAGGTTGTTTTGGTATCTAAAAAATTGACTCCCAAAAAAATCACTTTAAGTGGTTCTCCTTATATAAATGATGCAACGCAATACAGTAAGCAATGTATACCTAAAATATATTCATTCCTTTAGAGGCCTCATTCAGATAGTTTAAGTTCCAGCCAAATTTGTAGGCCACCCAAAAAGGATTGGTATTGTTTTTGTAAAGGTAAAAAGTTGCTTCAAGTGTTAGAGATCAAAATGAAAATTAATATGTGCTGAAATACATGGTCGGCTTTCTAAAGACCTGTGAAATCTGGATTGGTGTGTTTATTTTCATGCAGGATGTTCCTTTTGGTAAAATGGGAACTGCAGTGTTAAATTCCTGCTTGCTGGTTTGAGGTTTTAAAGGATGTGTCAATTATTCTTTTATTTATTTAGGAAATACTTCTCTGAATGTACCCAAAAAGGAGCTTAAAAGGCACTACTCCATTTTATGAATTTGAATGTAGAACAGCACGATACAAGATTTATGCTAGCTACACCCAGTAGTAAGATCCTTCTCTTCACCTGGTGCTCAGATTATTCTCTCCTCATCTTTTTTCCTAGTTTCTCCATTTGTCTGCACTAAGTTTAGCTTCTGCTTACCCTATCTTCAAATGTCCTATTTCAGTTGGCTCCCCTTTCCTCACAACCTTTTCTTCTTACTTTTTCACCTTCTGGAGCCGCCAGTACCAGCGCTTAAGTTCTTTCCATGGCTTGAGAAGCACAGCTGACTGAAAAGCTGCTAAAAAACGAGAACCTCACAGGAGCTGAAAACCACAATATCAATACATTTCTATACAGATAGTGTTTTGGACAGTGGGCAGTGCAAAATCCTGGGAGTAGATTCTAATGCACTATCTTTCCCTTGGAAAGGACGGAGTAATAATGATGGAGCTTGAATCCATCATTAACCTTTGTCCTCCACTTTCATCCTTCTTTAAAATCGCAATAGACACAGTTACCACTAAGCATCGCTTTTAAATGTGACTTTGAACAGGGCTGTTTTAAGCGAGTACCATTCTTTGAGGCTAACCACTCTACTCTGGGCTGCTTAAGTTTGACAAAGTTCATTTTTCCTAAGCATTTTCTGGAACTCATCATTGGGTAAAAATAGTAAAGCGTTATTCTGAAGAGCATTTTTTCCTGCTTGTTAATGTATTTCCTGATAGCTCTGTCTTGTGAAGTTAAACATGTGCTCAGAAAGGAGTCTCTGCTAAAGAAGCTTCCAATAGGTCATCAGTTTGAAGCAGACCTGGTATTCATTTCTTCGTCCCTGCTTTGACCAGTCAGGCCATTTCTTTGTCACATGGCATATGAAACAGCTGTACAGCAGGGGCAAACTGCTTGTGCTGGGTTCATTATTTTGATAGCTCCCCAAGCAAAATTAACTGCTTTGTCACCATATTCATTTTGACTGCCCCATATATTAAAATCAGCAATAATTACTCCCCATCCCTCCAGTGCTTTCCATGGCAGTGGACTGTTTGTTCCCACACTTTATCTTCATGAGGTGGTGTTATGCCACTGCTGATGCAAACAGCTGGTCAGTTTTCATGACGGGTGTATTATCATCTGCTGTTACTGCGCAATCTGTAATGCATTTGATTGCCTTCTCTCCTGCCGTCAGCAGAGATCTACCCATCACACAGCCCACACAAACTTTCCATTAGAAACACTTCTGCAAAAATTAGATGATAAAGCATCATGACATAAGATAGACTAAGAGAGTAAGAAACATCTCTTATAATATGCAAGACCATCTCTGAATAATATATTTAGCCAGATGTTATATGGCCTAATTTTCAGGGATCCTTAACACCACCTGCAAGTGAAATGTGAATCAGTGTCTTGCAGAGAAGCTATTAGCCAGGCCAGGATCTTACTGTACGCTGCAGGATTATAAAATAACAACAGTGTCTAACTGAAGTAAGTTATACTTTAATATATATGGCTATATGACTAACAGAGAAGTAAGTGGGCAACAGGGATCAAAGTAATGACAGGATGCTTCAGGACCTGCTGAAGTGAAAGCTTACTAAATTGTTTATTTCAAACGACTACATTAATTTGAAGACTCACATGGCAAAGCACAGAGAGCTCACTCACCTTGGACGCTGGTCCTAGGACCTGGCTCTGCTTCCCACCTGCAGTCACCATCCTAACACCGTACAGGAACGAAGTTCAAATGAAGTGTTTGCCAGGTGCAGGAAAGTGAAGACAGAGGAACGCGGGGAAGCAAGGGATGAATTCTGCAGAGACCAACCTCACCGTGTAGCGCACAGCTCAGGGCAGCTTAAAAGCGTTACTTGAAGTCAAGCCTACCTAACTAGCTGGGTACATTTTGTGTCATGGCAAGATTTGAATCAGCATTTCTGAGCCTCCCCTGGGGCTTCCCGTGTTCTTAACACTGTGTGACCGGTTCATATTATAATGGCTGAGTCAAGGAGCTGAGGACAATTACACCACATAACACCATTTTGTGGATCAATAACTCATTCAAGTAGTGGATGAAATAGCACAGCAGGACACTGGCTGACAGCCCCAATGCAGGCCACAGAAAAGGATGCTTTTAGCACAGATTAACTAAAAACATACAAAGGATGAGTTTGGCTGAACTCCACTGACATGAGCTGAGCTCTATTAAATGAGAATCTAGTTGAATATAGTGAACAGTTATTTGCAGCACACACTTGCAAATTAACAACCCGGAGAGCTACAGAAGCTCCAATAATCTCAGATTTTAACTTTTTTCCCCTTGAGTCCAATCTTGAAATTTCATAGGCAAAGGTCATCAGGAAAACTTCTTAAAAAGTAGCAAATGTCTTTTGCATTTTGATATTTCCATGGAAACCTTTAATACGTTGTGCAGAACAATATGTTCTTTAAATGCGCTAAACTCACAAGAGACTGCACTTTGTTAAGAGAAATGGACAGGCTTGTATTACTGCTGGCAACACACTTAATATAAACAATGTCTTGCACTTTCCTTCAAGTGTGTTTATCCTACGTTTTCCTCTGAAAGAAAATAACCCCGCAACATGGAAAAAGGATACCGAACCCAGCAAGGTTTAGGGATGCCTCACCCAACAGAATTGCCCGGCACAATTCCTCTGTGCAGACAAGCTGCAGGACGGCTCAAACAGCTGATCTCTGACATTGGTCTGGTGGCCTATTTCTCCCTGGCAATTTGTCCATTCAAAAAACTAGCATTCTTATTAGCAAGGCTGGCCAAGGTGTGCGTGGGTGTGGAAACTGAAGCTGCAGGGCTCGTCGTTCCAGGTCAAGGTGAGCACATGTCATGTCACAGACACCTGGAGATGGTCTCCTTGCTCCTGTCTGTGCCGTTCATACTGTGTAAATATAGTTACACTTCGCTTGCCAGAGGGGTCAGTCCAACACTTGTCACAAACATTTAGAAAAAGTCATTAATATAAATCACAGTCACAGCTACCAAGTATTGGAAAAAGCTTTGCGTAGCTGTAACTGATAATTGTGCAATGCTGTCAAAACTGTATCAGAAACTAGATTACCACACACACCCCAAAAAAGTATCCTGTTCCACCTCATTTTTGCTTTAAACTGTGTGAAGAAATTGCAGTTTCCAAAGAAACACATACTTCTTCCTGATCATCTCTGTCTCATTTAAACGCACACATATTCAGGAATGCCAAAGATTATCTGTTTGTTCTCATACCATATCCACCAGACACAAGATGCATGCTGCAACATACTGCACTTCTACTTCTACCTACTATAAATAAGATAATGTTTGCAACATAAAAGATCAATAAAGGTTACAACTAGATATTGCAACCAAATGAATAAATTTAAGAGATCTATTGTTTGCCACCAGTAGAAGAACATTTAAAACTGACAGAAGAGATGGCTGGGATTACCCCATTATGAGGGGTAATGGCTTCAAACTGGAAGAGGGGACATTTAGATTGGGTATTAGGAAGAAATTTTTCACTGTGAGGGTGGTGAGGCACTGGCACAGGTTGCCCAGGGAACCTGTGGATGCCCCATCCCTGGAGGTGTTCAAGGCCAGGCTGGATGGGGCTTTGAGCAACCTGGGCTGGTGGGAGGTCTCCCTGCCTATGGCAGGGGGGGTGGAACTCGATGATCTTTAAGGTCCCTTCCAACCTAAACCATTCTATGATTCTATAGAAGTTATATTCTTAATGCAACTACTATTTGGGAAGGGGTGTAATTACCATTGTCAAGTTCTACTTCTTAAAAAAGCACAGTTTTAGTCACCTAGTGAATATTTCTCTGAGTTCTAGTTAGACGGGTGGGGAAGAAAAGAGATAAATTAATGGGGAGGATAAAAAGGATACCATCACATCAGTAGATCACTACAGAGCTGTCTTCCGGGCACAAGGTGAACCATCAGGGTTCTTTCTATCTTGCAAAAAGGCAATGCTTTAAAATTGACTTCACTCGAGCCTGATTCTGTTCCTATTGTGGTAAAAGGCAAAGCTCCCATTGGCTTCAAGTGGGAGCAGAGCAAGGTAAAAAAAAAAGCGTTTCCGAAAAACATTTCCATAAATGCAAATCCGGCTTCTTTAATGTCACTCTCTCACAGTCACCTGTGGTCATAACGAAATATCAATACCCTGTTTGCACCAAGAGACAGAGCAACATCAGGAACTATTCCTATCTAATATATCAACACAATGAGATCATTCACGGCCTGGGGAATTCACTATCTAAATAAGCAAAAGCAAAAAAGCTACAGGTTTTCAAGCAAATTGTCCAAAATGGCAGAAGGAGTCTGTGGTAGAACTACCACCACAGATTTCTCCAGCCTTGCAGAACCACGCTCAGTCCTGCTGTGTTCCACCTCCGTAAGCATCTTCATGCTCTCTGCATTGATAAAACTATTAACAACAACTTCACACTTTTTCCTGGTGAAAACCAGGAAAGCTCATTTCAGAAATGAGTTTTGGCACCAAGGCAGAAAAGCAATCTGATAAAAGCTTGGGGAACCCGCTCTTCTCTACGCAGACACAGCCCGTAAGTTATAAAGACTTCAAGCTGGGGCAGTCAGGAGTATTTCTACGAATGACAGCTCTGTATTGGATTCTTCAATGCTCTGTTTCACCCACGCAGCCTCAGTTAGCTCAGCTACACTCCCAAAACTACCAGCATAGATAATACCACACAAGGAAGTAAACAAGAAAAAAATCCACTTAGCTTCTTTAATGCTAAAAACAAGAGAGGCTCCTAATGAAAAAATGGCAGCAAGAAAGGAAGTTTATAGGGACACAGTTTTTTTCCAGCCAAAGTCTTCAAAGCATAGCATTGCAAAAGAGGACAGAGTTCAATCATCAAGTCCAGTACTACAGTTAAGAACATAAATATACTGAATTTATACCCAAGAGACTTTGTGCCTTCCCTTGCAATGATGTGCCAGTCCATTCCTTGGATGCTTGTTCCTGTTCAGGATTCTCCTTTCTTAAGCAATAAATCCAGTGGGCTTGTGCACTGGCAGACTCTCCAGTTTAGCACGTTTCCAGATACAGCCGTGTTTCTGGCTTGTTTTCCTGCTGCCAACATTCTTGTGCCTCCAAGGGAGCCTTTGTAAACATGATGTTAGAAATGGCTTTTGAGACAGTCTCCCCAGGTAAAAAGTGGCAGCTATAAACCCAGTGAGACACTGGCAAAAAAATAAAACCCTAAGACAAGGCAGGGACTGAAAAAATCTTGCTGCACTGATTAAACTGTCAAGCGAGACAGAGGAGTCCATTGTAAGACTTTCTCTGTATCAGTACATTAGTCTCAAATTTCTCCAGATCAGGTGAATTTTACATTGAAAGAAAAGCCAGTAGAGAAAGCTGAACACTTATTCTTTATCCTCTGAGTCTTACATCTTATGTATTTAAATGTATATCTATTTGTATATCTCTGTCATGCAGATACAAGGCATGTATCTCTATCATAGCAACATAAAGGCCACTAAATACAAACAATCTGTCTCACGGAATAGTGTATTCCTTTGCATTTTCACCTACCAAAGTTTAAACATTGAATGTTCTGATTTCTCTGATAACAAGTTCCCCATCTCGTTTTGATAAGAATAGCCCAATACAACTTTACGTGCTGGCATGTGTTTACACACAGTGACTAACTGGTCCAAGGAGGCTCTTGGGAACTATTCAGTCCTTTCAGATTCTCCATCAGCACTTGGAGCACACATATTTTCATCTTACAGCTGTATATAGGAGAGATTAATAGAAAACCCAATGCCTCAAGCTTCACTGAAGTACAGTCGTAGGAGTTAGTTATCTGCTTCTCCAGGAGAAAGAGCAGCTTCAATTAAAAATTACTCCCTTCTACTCTTCATCACTTCAGTCCCTTGCACCCTACCAGCTGGTTTTGTTCCTAAAAGAAGTTACCAGCTAAGACTGACCATGCACAGAAGATAGTGCAATTACAGAAAGAAAGATGACAAAGAATGTACATTTTGCCTTATTTCTCTAGAAACAGCCCCCAACAACCCTAACCCAGACGGAGACAGAAAAACCAATGGAAAAATAACATGCAAAACATGCAGCAGAATGAACCAGAGGTCTTCGCAGATTGTGTTTGACAGTTCTCTGCATCGCGTATTCTAACTGTATCACTGTGCTGCTGCATGCACACACGTTCCCCATGGTTCACGACTACAGTTTGCTAAACCAAAAAATGGATATATTATCTACAGCATTGGCTCAGTGACCAGAATTGTTGGCATTTTGAGGCCATTGACAGTCTGTACGAATGCAACTGAGTCTTAAATCACTTCCAAGAAAATCCACTTGACTTCATAACTTCAACACCCTTGCTAAGAGGAGCACTCAGACACTGTTTCTGCCACAGTAGTTAAAGGTTTGATCTTGTAAACCTCTTTCCTGAGAAATAAAACCTCCAGCAGAATATGTTGCTGATCAGCCCAGAGAAGTCTGAAGTCCCTCTTCACTCAAATGAGAGTCATCCTGTGGAAAAAACTCCTCTACTGTATGCCAGGAATTCCATTTCACAGCCTTCGATCACAACCAACGCAGCACCATCTAGGCTTTCTTGAAAAAACACTCTTGTATTTCTAAGCTTTTGAAGAGAAACAATAGGAGCTAACTGCACCTTAGCAGAGTCTTTCTTTACAAGCTACTCCTTTTGAGGCCACAGTGCAGAAAATTTAGGTGAGAGCAGCACATAATGGGACAACACATATCTTAATCAGGATATACATGTTGTGGTGAAACCTATAGAATCAGACACATAATTCCATATTCACTGATAACACAGGGTGTTTTTCTTCCTACCCATCCTTCTCCCATCTCTATATTCGGAATTACAGTGAAACATAGGCTTCCTAGTGCCATAACCACCACTGGTTATTTTTAAAGCTTTACCATATAAAAAGTCTGAGATACTCCAGCTACTCTCAAAATGACTACAGTGAATTATTCCCCAAACTGGACCGGTCCTGTTTTATGGCTTATGAGCAAATATCAGGATAGCCTGTTCACCAAAGCACATGAAACCTATTAAAATATGCTCATAGTTTTTCATACCATATTTTTGACCTTTTCATTTTCCAATTATTTCTCTCAGTAACTGTAAAGATTTGTTTTATGATACTCATAATTTAGGGGGCCTTGGCAAGTGTGTACAGTACCTTTCAGCATTGTTGCCAAACAACTTGAGTTAAAGTAATAAATCAAGCCATAACTGTCCTCTGCTGATAAGCAGAATTACCAGCCACACATGCTTTATAGCTTAAGGATACTAGTTATTTGTATAATCTAAGTCCTACCATTACCTGAGAGAAATGCACAAAAAATACAATCACGAAGCAGCAGTGAAATGTTGCACAAACATGGCTAATAATTTTTACTTTATTGCTGTCCTTCCCACTGCTATTTGGAAGAACTTTGCTAGTTAGCAATTGCAAGCAATGGTATACTTCATTCAAAGAAAAATAAGGTAGAAGAGCAGTATTATTATTCATCAGGACACAACCTACTCCTTTCTTACAATTTGTTTTCATTTCAGCTGCCTGAACTTTGGAGAAGCAAATACTTTAATAAATTGACACAAGGGCATTGCAGTGTCCTTGACAACTCTGTAAGCCTCATGTTAAGGTCCAATCCAGCACCTGCTTTCTCCCATACAGCTGTATGCACTTCAAGTCACCAGCCCCTTTTTCAGTGTCACATTTTTGTCTGAGGGAACAGCAAAAAGAATGAGGGAGAAATGCATCAGCAACTATCTGTATACAACCACGACTGGATGTTTCTCGTGTGCAGTCAGAATGCAGGCACCAGCATTGATTTGTACCATATCATAAAATACCAAGGCGTGAAACACTGCAGCGTCCATATGTTTCGCCCTGCTCCGAGATAAGCACAGCCAACCTGGAAGGAACTGCTTTAGAAAAGCTTTGCAAAAAGAAAGGTATTACTTGTCTTCAGCACCTCACAAGCCTGACTCGCTCCTTTCCTTTGGCTAACCAGCCTCTGCCTTTGCTAGGTGTCCCTGGTCAAGAAACCGTTCTTTGCCTAACTGGGGCTCACTCCCCTCCCTAAGAGATGCAACACTTTCTCATCAGCTTTAACCATGTGGGGTTTGTGAGCTCTCATGCCAGCCTGAAGACTCACTTAAGAAGAATGAGAACAAAGAACTGCCAGATTGTATCTGCCCTGGCAGAGACGAGCCCATAGGCCAGCAGCAGATTGGGTATGGACAGGCTGTTTTCCTCTTTCCCATCTCCATCTCACAAGGTGCAGGCTGGAGGCAGGGAATGGCAGTCTAAGCATGTTGGGGCCTCAGGAGAATCTGAGTGGGCAGGTAGGGAGCCATAGCTACTGCCCCTTTCCCTGTTTGCCAGCTTAAAGAGCTGGAAGTAGGCATGTAGTGTAGCACAGGGACAGCACGGTGACCTGCCAACAAGGGCCATCGGCTCTCTCCTAGGAGGGATTTTAGTTGAATT
>NW_009648925.1:3266751-3286142 GCF_000708025.1 Charadrius vociferus | reverse complement strand
GCTGGCTGACTTGTGGGTGCTCTCTGGCTTCCTAACATATCCATGTACCAACTGTGGCTCCAAAGGGGCAGTCACATCCCCCGGGACCTGTTTGCTCTCTTCCTTCATTACAAGGGCACAGTGTCAAGTGGGGAACTCAACAGATGGTAAGAGCTGACCAACCCTCGTCAAAACTGAGAGGGCTGTAAGTTCACATCTGGAAAGGTTTCCATGTTTTGTTAGAAGATGAATAGAGGCATGACCATAAAAGGAGTATTTTTACATCTAAAAAATGTTGCAAGAAGGGGTTCAGATTTTTATTTGCCAATTATGAAGACATTTGTTTCAATCTCTAAATTCAGAGCAGAGAGATCTTGCAGCAAAAGGCATGCTACTTCAGTGCCAGAAAGTTCATTTTTCTTCTTCCCAGTGGAACATATTTTTCATCCTGACACTTTCTGAATACAGAAATGTGAAACAGAGAAAGCCTGGAGATCTAGCGAAATTCCGTAGGCCTGAAAGAACCACAGCCTCCCCCTGCTGTGCCGCTACCCCAAGAACCGGGGTACGCTTATCTCTAACTGCCCAGGAGCTTCCCCCAGAATTTTGCCACCACAGAATACCAAACATTGTAATGATTTCATTTCTAAGCAACTATTTTAACTGGAGAGAGTAAAAGCACTATGGACAGAAGGGGAAAGATTAACCTATTCATAGAAAGACTCGGTTTGGGGAAAAACAAGTGTCAAAATAGTAGAAGCCATACAGTCTAACAGCACAGGGTAGATGTGGAATCTCAAATATAACCTTAATTTGCTGCAGGGCTTAGTTTGTCCACCCATAAAACCAGGATTAAATCTTCCTTTGCAGAATGGTTAAAATACATTGCCATTTACCATCTGTTCAACATCCTACTTACCTAGTCTTGACACGAAACAACTTTCTCCTAGTCCTCAGAATAAGAAGCAGAGTTGCAAGAGACTGCAAGTTGGCAAAGATTCTGCCGCTCTCTGAACATTACCATCTTTAAAAATTGTATTAGCACTTCAGGAAATTAATTCTAATTAGCTGGCCTGGCAGGTTGCTTGGAATGGAACATAAACTTAGTTTAGGAGAAACATAGGCATCAGGGAGGGACATCATATTTTGCTTTTAAAAATGCATCTCCATTGAAATCAGGGCAAGAAAGTAGCAAAGCTACACATTTGTCTGGCACTTTTTTGTTGACTCGATGATAATTTCGTTGACTCAGAACTCTGAATTCTGACATCACCTTGTTACAAAAGAAGCATTTTCAGCCACATGTTATTTTTCTACAGGGATTTGACTCATTCTTCCAAACTTTAATTTAGAATCAATTGTTTGCTGTGTTATTTTCACACATAAAAGGCAGCACTGGCTCTTATTACCCCACAGAGATTTTTAAAAGCCTAGAATATAGTGGTGGAATAAGTAGCTCCTTTATTTAGGGAGAGGACAGAGAGGGGGAGGAGAAGCAAAAAAAACCCCCACCTTCAATTGCTCCAATCACTTAGTTAGCCAAACATCCTAATGCCTTTCTTTTTGTTTCAAAGAGCAATTCTCTAAGCCACTAGGGGTTGTGAGTTCATGGAACTCAAAGGCTAATAAAACCATTTGACTGTCATTTCTGAGTGGGTGGAAGCTCTCTTCTGAATCCATTTGGAAATGGAGTCACCCACACATTTCCATGCTTGATAAAGACCATAGGGCAAATGACCACCTGCCAGCAGTGAGCTAGAAAAGAAAAAAAAAACAACTAACAAAGGTTTTCCAAGCTGTATAATTGCGACAATACGCTAGAAACCAACATTAAACTGCTTGTTATTCCTCAGTAAACCTACTGGGATATGGACAAGTAGTTTTTTCACACAAATTTTTCTCTGCCTCTCAAATAGTGCTCACAATTACACACAGACTTACTATAAAACAGTTCCACAAATTCGCCGAGATCAGTATTGTGCCTTTTAAGAGTTGTCTCAAGCAAGGTTTTGATCTGTGAATCAAAACCTTGCATGAAAAGGACGTGGAGATAATGCTGCTTAGCAAACCAAGCATCTTCTCCAAGTTGCAGCAGTTCACGTGACCAACTTTTTATCATTATGAGAAACACGGACTGTCTGGAAACCCACAGTCAGCTGAAGCAACAACATTACACCCATCTGAATGCTGAACTGATAAAGCAGGTGACATATTCCCCAAGTGGGGTGCAGAAGATGCAATGAAACTTATTTTTTTAAATGGAAATGTAGTATTCCCACCAACAATCTCATCCCTGACAAGTGTCCTGTGTGCATTATGCAGTGAACTGCAAATCTGGGCTTAACCTAGGTCTTGTGTCTGGCCCAGTGGCCCCTGGCTGCCTTGGCATGCTGGAAGGAAAGAGAGTCCTAGCCTGTCTTTTACCAGAAGGACCCATCCGACTCTAAAGCCCAGCCTGCACAAAAAAAAAAAAAAAAAGACTGAAAATCTGAAATGGTTTCAAGGAAAAGTTACTAGAATGATCTGATGCTGAGAAGAGATCATAAGGAGCTCATTTACACAGCTTAACAAAAGCAAGATGGGGAGGCAATTATTCATATGCAGAAAAGAGAACTGATGCCACAGAGCTCTTAGTCATGCAGAAAAAGGCAGAACATGATCAGAATGTTTTCCATTGAAACATTCCAGTGATCAGAATTTGAGAAACAAGATATTCAAGCTGGAAACAAAAGGCACCTTTTTAACACACAGGTAATTCCTTATTGTGATGGCTCACAGAGGACAACAGTAATTAACTGTCATTTAGGACCCACTTTAATCAACACTGAATATTTTTCATTAAAATCCTTTAACTCATCAGTACATGCCCCAGCTTAAAGCAAGAATTAGTTGGTGGAGTCACACAACGTGTCACATATGAGGTAAGTCTGTAAGCCTGAACATAACCATGACAAACTATGAATTAATCTTTGTGGGGCTTTCCCAGCTGGGAGTGTGAACCAAATCAATCCGTGTTACTTCACACGGATATGCAAACAAGCTGTTATCATCCTCAGGCACATTCCTTGCATTGTAGAGGAGATGGCTGCTGAGCAAGGCTGGATTCTGGCACATGCAGGGAAACCTGCCCATACCGCCTTGAGATGAGGTGAGGTGTTAGAACCGGACGCGTGGTTCCTCTCGCACAGAGCTCTTAACTGCTTCGCCACTGCCACCCCCAGAACAACACACAGTTCTCCACTCAATTTGATTATATCAACAGCGATGTGAATTTCTAGACATTCCCCATGTTATAGATTAAAAAAAAAAATAAAATATTTTTTTTCTTTTCCACAATCACTCACTGCACAGTCACAGCACCTAGTAGAAGGTCAAATGGAGAGGTCTCACGTTGTTGCAAGTGAAGGCTATGGCCTCTATACTACCAATATCCTGTAGTCAGAACGATATCTAAGATTTACACCGGGATTCAAAATAGCATATAAAAATTTTATATGAACAGAAGGCCCAACTTTGACGTCTTTAGAACAAGGTTGTATTTTTGCTTATGTTGTACAGCTGATTTCTTATAGTAACAGGATATAACAGAACTAGGGCAGTCTAGCTTGCTCAAAAAGTGATGACAAAAAGATGGAGCATCACTAAAATATACTAATTTCTAAATACTGGATAAACTGCACATACCCATGCTGTACGCTAAATGTGCTGTAGTGGGGTGCACATTCCTTTTATTAGCAGTCATTCAGATTATGCTACACTGAAGTGACTTTGCTACTGGCAAATAATACACTACT
Organism: Charadrius vociferus; assembly: GCF_000708025.1. Lineage (NCBI taxonomy): Eukaryota > Metazoa > Chordata > Aves > Charadriiformes > Charadriidae > Charadrius > Charadrius vociferus. The sequence goes on along the minus strand of NW_009648925.1, from coordinate 3,282,369 downwards.
CAAACTTTCTGCAATAAAAGCTTTATACCACATTGTTATTAATTTGTCTCATAAATTTTATTATCTTCAGGATGCTCTTCTTAATAACTCCTTTGAAATTGCGAAAGCTGGCGGAAAGCCAGCCATAGTGACACTGAAATTAAAAGAAAAGATCCCTGAAAGCTGAAACACAGAGCAATACTCATCAAAAACTAAAGCAAAATGTCAGCGTATTTTAGATTTTGACATTTTAAGTAAACCATGACCTTCTCTCTCTGAAAACTTCAGTGTAATTGTTATAGAACAGGCTCCCCATTAAAACTTCAAAAGACATAGTCATTAAAAACTCTAGAGAAAAAACATCCATTGCATTTGAAAACTTCTCATGCTGGAACAATGTAATTTGGTGGGTACCCCCACTACACTAGACTACGCACTGTTTTCTGAGGTGTATGCTTGTAACTGCTGCAGAATGATGCAGAGCCATAGAGAAAATAACTGCCTTCACGTGATCTAGGAGAGGACAGTAGTTATGAAGAAGTGGATAGGGAGTCAACAAGGTGTGACAAAGACGGTATTGCAGGTAGGTCCTAATGTAAGGCTGTTCTCTAGGCATTACTAAGATGCAATTAAGTCAGGGCAAGCAACTTGACAACATGTAGCAGAGCTCACCACTAAACAAACAAACGGAGAGAAACTGCGAGTCAGAAGACTCAGTCTTTCCTTCTCCTGCTGCTGTTCAGTCACAAAAACAACACAGAAGTCACAGGACCTCTCCAAGCCCCAGTTTCTTGCCAATGGAAGTTAGAGAAAAAGCATCTCAAGAATGTTTTTTTTCTTTTTGGGCGCAGAAACGACTCACATACCAGTGATGCAAGGACAAGCGACTTACACAGCTTCTTGAGCACATGCAAGCACGGTTACATGTGTTTGGGCAGAAATACTCATTCTCTTGCTCTTATTTCAGGACATCTCTTCTGAGTTATGGGGAAGCACACAGAAGAAGAATGTAACTGGGGAACAGAGAGAAAGTGAGACTGAGGGAGTTGACCAGGGAGGCCAAAGGGAAATCCACCTGTCCTCTCCTTATGATTAAGAGCAGAGTATCTCCATGTGACTCATCTGAAACACTGTGATTCTCCATCAGCAGTCTTACAAAACAGGGGAGCCAGTGGACAAGGCTGTGCAAGGCTGGAGGTGTCCAAGCAGACAGAAGAGAGGAGACTGTTCAGGTTATGCAGAATCTTGTTCCCCGTTCACCACTGTGTGGGGATGACTGTCTAAAATGTGCGGCTCAGGGAACTTCATCTATCTTGAGCTTAGTAATAGAATGATGTCTCACCCCAATTAAAGTAATGTGGGATTGACACAGTTTGCCTTGCCTGTCTTTGATACAATTATCAAACGGGGAGGGGGGAGAAGAGAAATCACCAGAAACAAAGCACCTAACCAGTTGTCACTGATATTCTGAGTGCTTTCCTTCACCTTGCTTCTCGATAGGAAAGGTAGAAATTAAGGGTGTGTTTTAGCAACAGGCTACAAAGAATGTCCCTGCTGAGCAATCCCAATACATACCAAACTTTTGCTAGCCTCAAATTTAAGGCAGTTCTCATATCCCGGTTTTGTCTTTCAAAATTCACCTTCCTATTACCGAGGCTTATGTTCTTACAGAGGCTGTTTAATCCTGTCCCAGCCAGGGCATCCTGAGGCAGCTGTATGGATCACATAACTAGTACATAAGGAAACTGTGGTCAGCAGAAAATAGATTTGATCAATGTGGACTGGGAGTGAAGGTGAAGCAACTCTAAGTGGAGATCAAAATAAAGCTAAGAGGAGAACTGGGATTTCATGAACTGAAGGGAGATGCTGCTTTCTCCTTACCAGTCCAGAAGGGAAGACTCTTTCAGGCTGTCTGTGATCCCCTCTAGGATGGGCTTAGATCTGTACAACTTTCAGGTGTCACAGTGACAACAGTGAAACAAAAACAAGGAAGAAAGGCTAAAGAAATAAAGACGGGTAATAGTAAATACAAACAGCATCTTTAGTTAGAGTCCCAAGTATACTGTATTTGGTAGACACTAAACACTGGCTTACAGATCTGCTCACTCCAGCATCCCAGTGAGCTCCCAATGCTGTTAAAATGGAAACGCCACCAGACACTGTAACTGAAACCAGCTTTTTCCTCACAAAGTCTTATTTTACATAGCATTTTAGGCCTGAAGCACAGTACAGTGAAACCATTTCTCCGAGTACTTATAAGTCAGTAGATAGAGACTAGAGGAAAAAGGCAGAGAAAATATCCCACAGCTTTTTTCTACCTTCACTGGGAGGTTTGCTTTTTCAGGCAAATGCCTCACACTTGAAGGCAGTGAGGCTGGCTGAAAACCTCTCTATCGCAGGAATTATTTACAATACCAGAAGAGAGGTGGGGGAGAAACAGACCAAAAAACATCACTTGGAGGCTATGCATCATGGAGATGAGACTGTAAAGCCCCGGAGTATAACTAGCATTGCTTCTGCTTTGAAAAATAGTTCAGCTGTATTTCTCATTCCCAAAGAATAAAGATGTCATAACAAGAATTAGAGATTGCCAACAGTAAGATCAACTGAAGGAGGATTTATTTATTTGTTTCCTGGAATGAGGCAAAGACAGCACAAACAGACCCAGGAGCCCCTTCTGAAACCCCAGCCTTGGGCTTAACAGTGGCTTCCAGTCCAGTCTCTAACAGGAGATCCTCACCCTATACAGTACTGCATATAAATGTCATCCTAATACGAGGCTCAGCTACAAACAGATACTGCTGCCTATCAGTATAAAACATGTAATTCCCGGAGTACTGGAATTAAGGAAGTGGTTTTCTGCCAATCTACATCTCAGGCTCAGTGATATCTCACAACACAAGCTTTGAGGAAAGCTCTTCCCACAGCCGGGACTGTTGCAGGGCTCTGCCCTGGGCAGGTTCTCTAGCGTCCATAAGGAAGAAGCTCATCTGAGGTAACAGAGTTACCCTTGAGACTTCTACTGCTCTGTAAAATTTGGCTGTGATTGGCCAATGGGTTAAAAAAGGGAGGGGAAAAGAAAAAGGAAGGAAAATATATGCAGAACCAGCTTCATCTTGTATGCTTGTTTCCTATGGAAACAAGACTAAACCCAACACATTACAAAATGAACACTCAGTTTAGCGCCAGTTCTGTTTCAGAGCATAAGATGACAGAGAAACCTCAAGCAGCAGAAAGTATTCGTCCTTCACCGTCTCAAGCAGGATTCTGTAATAATTGCACTGATCCCTTTTTCATGTTGTATTGCATTATGGCAGTACAACAGGGAGGGGAGAAAGTAGAGAGAACAGATGTCACTAGATTTTGAACACACTGTTAGCATAGAGGTATCCCAACACTGACACACTTCTAAAGATCCAGACAAATTAATGACGTCTAACTGGATGGTCTAGATTTTTTTAATCATCATATATCTAGTGCAGAAGTCATACAGCTTGCTCCTCACTGATGTGGTTGCCATATATAAACAGTGCATACTACACAAAAGGAGAGGGTACAAAGGAAATATATGGAGGTCTGTATATTTAAGCTTGCCAAGTGTTGCCATTTGACTACATGTACAGTTCTTGGAGCTATGGAATCATAGAATCATAGAATGGTTTAGGTTGGAAAGGACCTTAAAGATCATTGAGTTCCAACCTCCCTGCCATGGGCAGGGACACCTCCCACTAGACCAGGTTGCCCAAGGCCACATCCAGCCTGGCCTTGAACACCTCCAGGGATGGGGCCTCAACAACCTCTCTGGGAAACCTGTTCCAGTGCCTCACCACCCTCAAAGTAAAAAATTTCTTCCTAATGTTTAATCTAAACCTGCCCTCTTCCAGTTTAAAGCCATTCCCCCTCGTCCTGTCACTACATGCCCTAGTAAAAAGTCCTTCCCCAGCTCTCCTGTAGGCCCCCTTTAGGGACTGGAAGGCAGCAATAAGATCTCCCCGGAGTCTTCTCTTCTCCAGCTGAACAGCCCCAACTCTCTCAGCCTCTCCCTATAGGAAAGGTGCTCCAGCCCTCGGATCATCAAGAACAGGAAAAGCTCAAAACCCCTTTGCATTTCCAAGCATCCGTTCTTTTCTCTGTAGAGTGACTCCTCTATTAATGTCAAGATGAACCAGCATCATTTCAAGTCAGCCAGACACTTTCTAACCCAGAAGAAAGGAATTACTTTCCAAGCCCCCCCTAAATCACTTGCTCTTAGTGCCATGTAAAGCTCTGAATCATCCAATACATATAACTTACTTTTAGAGAGGCAGCTTTGCAGAATAACTCAATTTCTGTTCTTCAGCACCCACAAGAAGCCATGTAAATTACCCACACGCAGAAAGATAGTAACTTCACCAGGCAGATAACTAAGCTAAACACCAAAGGCTCAAGCACCTTGTACATGAGCTAAAAGAAAAGTGTGTTAGGTGAAATCAATAGCAGAAGACAGAAGGCATGTAAAAGACCTCTAGTCTACTTCTAGTTAAGTTACATACCAGCTTAGCAACTGCCTTTTCCATATCTACCACTTACCTGCTCATCTGCTCAGGATAGAGACCACTATCTACTGCCCATTTCCCTGGGGCCCAACACAAGGCAGCTTTGCTGGTGGCTTATTTACACTACCTGAGAGCAGACTCTGAGATCTGCCACTAGACAGGTAAAAGTGCCTTCAGTTTGCATGGAATTGCTTTGTTGCAAAGGAAACCTTGTTCAAGAACAACAGCCCTTCAGTGCTCTAATGGGGTTGCAAAATCCTCTGAAAGAGGAACTTGCAGTATTGGCCCTCAACACACAGTTCCCAGCACAAGAAAAGAAAGCAGTGTCAAACAGCAGCCTAGGAGGGAAATCATGACCTTCATTCAGCCAGCTACTAGGCAATGCCACATCATCCTTCTATCTTCCAAGCTTCGCCAAACACCATTGAATTGTAAGGGTAATATTTTCCACTGTCAAACACTGATGTCTCCCTACAGTCAAGTCTGCTATCGCATTTTCAGAAGTACTCCTACCTCTTTATTAAGGACTTCATGGGCAGGAGATGACCAATCTTCCAGTTGGTGGTCAAATAAAACATTTCCTGTTTTTTTTTTTTTTTTTTTGTAATTTGAGGCTCCTTCGCATTAGAGATTATGCTGTACTCCAGAGAGAGATGTATTCTATCTACCCACCAATCAATAGTCACCCAAAACATTGTCTCAATATCCCCCTTGGAAAGTTAAAGGACACCATTCTGATACACAAATACAGCCAATTAACGACACGGAGCCTTATCTTCCAATAGTAATAGTAATTCGCGTATTCGCCCAACTCTCCCTAAAGATTAAGCTTTTACTCAGCCAGCCACATTGTTAAAATGCACAGACATTTGGCCATTCATAATTTATTCTAGAATTTTACCAAGGAACTGTGTAACTTTTTTAGTCAGTAAGTTTTCACCTAGTCAGACAAAACAGAGACCTGCACAAAACTAATTTCTTTGCCCAGCAAAACATAGTTTTTAGGAGCAATTCACTAACTCATCTGGCAACAGAGAAGTCATCTGTAAGCCAAGGCCAATCTCTGCATTGCAGCCACCAAGAAATGGTAATTCAGAGTAAGGATAATCTAGGAGAGGAGTAGGACAGTTGTCCATCCTCAACATCCATCCATCTGGATGTAGAAGACAAGCAAGTTCTGATTCTAAAGTGCATTTATCATAACAAAAGTAACCTCCTTTTCCCCAGGGTGATTTTGAGACAAGGAGCTGCAGCCCATTCTGAAACACGAAGCCTGAGTTTCTACGTCACCTAACAGGAAGGTGTCTTCTTTCGATGGTGACACTTACTCACTAGCTCACACCACCCACGCCACTGCTAGAGAGGACCCTCAGCTCTGCAATTGAGCAGGTTTTCCCCCAAGCATGGATGCAAACAAGCCAAGGTGCTAAAACATTCAGAGGGAGAGAACTGACAAAACCTCCATTCAGGCTGCATACTGCCAGTCCGCTCGGGAGTGCTCAGAGCCCACCAGCTCTCACTCATGTGCAAACTCATACCTGGAAGCCCAAACTTCCCCAAATTTCACATCAGCCTCTGTCACTTCTGATCCCCCCACCTAATGTCAAGCATTAGGTTATTTCAGACCACTTCCAATTCCCTCAAGACTCTGTCAACACGAAGAAGTGACATCAAGTAAGTCATTAGCTGGGATTTCCTTTATCTCTCCTCTTTGACATTAAAGGAGACCAGCGTGTTTGATAAGCCCTTAGCCCCGACTCAGGCAACTCAGAGAACAGAATCAGATGTTCGGGCTCCTAGCACAGTCTCTCAGGGGAACTGGATATTCTCAGAAAGGTGGCACTCTAGACCCTCATGCCAAAACAGGGATTCACCTACATCCCACTAACAGGAGATGTTTTGTACATGAATGTCCCCATTTGTCCCTAGCATCCAGGTGTAGGAATGAGGGCTGAGCATTGGATGTCTTCATGTAGCTGGACAAAGAACATGAGGCCCATGAAGGAACATGAGGAACATGAAATGAATGTCAAAGAGATGCCTGACTGAGCAGGGTTCACCCTCAAGATTTTTTTAGCATGTGTGTCAAGTGAGGAGGAGGTCATACTGTCCCTGCTCAACATCAATTAACAGATTAGAGTCTTCAGCCAGGACCCTACTCAGTTAAAGAACACTTAAATTTATTGTACCCACCTCCCTGCACTATCAGGTTGATCTGGACGAAGGCGCTCCGTAAGCGCAGTTGGAAAGCAAACACCATGGGAACAGAAGAAGAACATGACACCACAGCCCCATGGTTAAAACACTCTCATGGAAGCAGGAAAGCTAGGTGCAAGGTCTCATTCCTAGAAACATAAAACATCTGAAGTGCCCGGAACTACATGTAGGTTCACCCAGCTCTCCTCTCTAGGGATGGGGTTATTGCAATAGCACAGGCTGTTGAAAAATCAGGACTGAAGCCTGCAATTCTGACAAATGATTGCAATAAACTAGCATGTGATGAGTCTTCATCTTTTAAAGGCAGCTTTTCACTCTTCAGCAATGCTACGGATTCTTTACATTACTTTAATGAGATGCCAAAATAAAAAACACTCCAAAAGCATTACTGAATACTATTTTATCTTCTCTCCCCTGCTTCAATTTATACGTCTCATCATTTTGCCAGTGCAAATCTTCTTATTTGATAATCTCTCTAAAACCTTCTGAAACAATTTTAGAAACCTGAGTCAACTGGATGTTGAATTTTGGCAAGCTTTTGAGAGAGAGAGTTATGCTTAACAAGCAATCCAAAATGGTTTTCTCAAATATTCTGCTTTTGAAAAGAAGATTTAGTCTGTAAAAAAAACACCTAGATTTTCTTTAGACTTTTTAGCACATCTGTCTTACCTCAGAGACAGCTGCTCCCTTGTTAGTAGTAGCAGAAGCAAAGGGTGTAAGCTTGGTGTAAGCCAAGATTTGCACCGCTTTTTACCACAGTTGCCCAGTGAAATGAATCTCTAAAACTAAGTGTGTCATTAAAAGCATGTTATAGCCCTGAGATTTGCACCTGTACGTAAGAATGCAGCATGGCTGAGAGACTAAGCAAGCATAAAATCATGTAGAGCATCTGGTAGAGCATCAGTAGTGCTGTGTGGCTGTTTAGCATAGAAGCAGCATCTCAGTTGTGTTGTCCCGGTTGAGATACGCAGGGAAGTTTATGAAATGCCATTTTCACTGAGCATTAAGTTACTAAAAGCCAAACAGAGAAATCAAAGAATCCACATGCAAGTAAAATGGATGTATTTTACTAATATATGTGCACAAAGGAAGGAAACTGCGATGGATAGCATGACTTCACCAAATGATAAGCTACACACACAGTGTGCCTTTCGATGGACTTCTGGGAGCTGTCAGGCCATAGGAACTGCAGGCAGACTGATAAGAGCATCAAAGGAGGCTCTTACCATTTGCATTAATGTAACTGGCTGTAGTACAGGGATGTGGACAGAAGATAATGATGGCAGTAGTTTGTTATAGTCACTCATTGTTCTTCCTTCTCCTCCTGCAATTAGAGCAACTATACACGTAATGCAATGCAAAATTATATCGACTGAATTTAGTCTACTAGCCCCAGCAGACAGTTTCTGTTTAGTATGTTGTCTTTCAACATGCAGCACAATGCAATATCAGAGGCTTAAGACAGATAGCGATAAACAGCATGGGATCATTACAAAGATTCATTACCGATTATGCCATCAGCATTGAGCTCCAGTTTTTCCAAAATGAAACATTTGTTTTCTAGCAAGGGAAGCATAGCTATTTCTGTGGCAGAGTCCTGTTGAAGTATCCTGTTTGTAAACAGGGCCAGAATATGTCAGGTCTGTTTAAATCCGGGATTGGATAAAGTCACCCAGGTTTTGCTGGAAGGACGGATTCTCCTGTTATCTGGGACGGCTCCTGTGTTCTGTCAAGCTGCAGGAGTGATGACAAAGTGGCTTGGCAACCATCTTGTCAAAAGCAACAACAACAAGGAAAGAATAGCACAGCTTAGAAACAGGAGAACAAACACACACCCTTTCCACCACTGCGACCTTTTCCTCACAAAGGGAAAGTGCTATTATCAGGAAGATATTAGAAGAGACCTTGGAAAAAGAGCGCTGCTTAGCCGGCTGGTGGAGGTTGTTCTGTCCTCATTTGAAGTGGAGCTTTTAATTCTGAGAGTACAGCAAGGAATTCCACAAAAAAAAAAAAAAAAAGCATAACAACTGATAATCCACAAAAGAGTGAGGAAGGGTCTTTAGCTGAAGTCTTGCAGTCTTGCATTACAAACCTAATTCTACAATTGCAAACAAAGCAAGCACAAAATACACTGACACTTCAGTCTGCAACAGAACAAAGCATCAAACCCTATATATAGTTGGGTGGTTTATAACTTGAGGACTGCCACTAATTCTCCGTATGAGTGCCAGACACGTCCTTCATCTGCTTAAACAACAAAAGAGTCATTATATAGGCAGAGTTTGCTGAAGCTACCATCAAAGTTAAAAACAAATGGAAAAGCTGGGTGCACTTAAGGATAACAACATTCATCACTTATACTTTCATTGACCTTGCAGCAAGGACTAGAGCTGGTGCTTTTTCTGGATTTCAAAGGAAACTGTAAGTACCCCTGCACTAAGAGCCATCTCACTGCACCACAGCACAGGAAAAGTGCCTCTGTCTGTCCATGCTGGCAGCTGAGGTTCCACATACTGCGTTCCTCACCCTTACAAAATGATGGATTATTAGGAAATAAAATCCAATCATACACTGAAATGAAGAAAGCCAAACAAATGACCTGCCCTAATTAAATCTTATGATCAGATCTATTTCAAAAGTGAAGGTTGGGGTTTTTTTCCAGCTTGCCTAACTCATGCATTCTTCAACAGCCTCTGTTTTGCAAGTCAAAATGCCTTGGATGAGATTTAGTCAGAATCAGTACTATTTACCAAGATGCTATTTACCAGTTGTTCTTGCCCAGATAAGTGAGAAGATATAGATCCTAAGTGAGGTGTTTTCAGCTACCTTGTTTCCCCCTTCACATTAATTCTATATGCAAGATAGGAAGAAATAATGAATTTCCCATTAACTGAATCCTCAAAACCAAAGCACATCTGTGCCTTAAAGACAGGGGTCTCACCAACGCTATCTAAAGAAATTCAATCCTGGCAATGAGTTATCGATCCAGAAACATCCCTTTCCACTAGGTGGGATTTACACTCCAGCTTGAAAACCAGATCCTGCTAAAGGAACAAATCTTCTGCTTCAGGAAGGAGCTGAACCTTAACGATCACCACTCAAACATGAAGGCTCAATTCTTATTTCTACCAAAGTTGTTTAAGGGATCCCTATAAGAAAGTCCTGGTTCCCTACGCAGAGAAAACTAAAACCTAAATGCAAGTGGGAATCCAGCATCCTGAGAGAAGCAGCATTTGTTGACTAAATTCATTTCCAAAGTAAAATTCTAGGAGATGGAAACTTTGTCCATGTGTGAAAGATCTGAATACCTTGGTGATCGCAGCGGGAAACACAAGTTCATCCTCTATTAAAACCTTGCTGCTTGTCAAGCAAAGTCACCTCACACACTGTTTGAGTAGCCTGAATCCTCCTGAAAAAAAAGGGAGTCTTTGTGATTTGAAGCGAAGAGACAGACATTCAGAAAAACATTTCAAAGTAAAGCTCTAGCTTAACTGCTGTGTCTAGGACTCAAGGGTGCTTTATCCAGACTCCACTAACGCAACGTATTTTAGAAATTTTAATAAGGGGAGATAGCAGCCACTAATAGCTGCAATACACAACTGAATCCAGAAATGATGGACTATTTCCAGTCGTGCCACTGACTGGACGCATGAAGAAATCTGTGCGCCAAGGCACCTTCCCTAAGACAGCATCAGTATGAGTTACCCGGTTTTGCTGCTTTAGTACATAAGAAAGATCTCTTTACAGATTAATAGGAACAATGTTAGCTCGTCTTCCTGCTTGTACCCTGAAAGTGGCATCTGGAGCTTAAATTTTGCAATATGTATCCTCTCAGTTTGCATTACTAAGCAGGTGCACGGATACACCCTGCCCAGGATTAAAAGAGAAGGATATAGTCCAGCCTCCCCAAATATCTGGTTTTGTTCAAATGAAAAGTAGCCCAAATTCCTAATTTAAATAGGTAGAGAAGCAATATAGCAAAATTTTGACAAAATAGGGATTAAATTTTTTTTCTTCTCTATCTTACTCAGTCACCGTCTTCTTCATATATAAATACAGGTTTGTTTTAAACACACCTCTGGTTCAGTCACCATCCTAGTAAGTTCTTCCCTACACTTCACCAGTGCTCTGCTTTCTCCCTCTATCACTTAAAGTCATGGTCCACAGCTTTTAGGACCTCAGTATGAGCAATTTAGTTTCATTACTGCCATCAGTCTTCAGTGTGAATTGTTATCTGCTAAGAAGTTGTCTAAACCCCACAAGCAGCTGTCAGAGGAAAAGAAACTTACAGCTGCAGCAAATCTAGTCTGGACAGCTATGGATGGCAAAGTTGAAAGCTTATTTCTTTTTAGGTAATTGCAACACATTCAACTACCTAAAATTGCATGAAGTAAAGAAAGGCAAGGCATCCTAATGCTGGTTCCTCTTCTCCTTTGCATAGTTCACCCCAGCCCTTCTCTGGAAGAAGGGAAGGCAACTTGCGATTATGGTGCACAAGCAAAATAAATTGTAAAAGTTCCTTGGGTCAGCCAACAGGGAAGAAAAAGAGACATTGCACACCCACTGTGTCCTTCTGCCCCCGTCTACCAGTGCCTATTCTAGAGGTAAAACCTGGCAAACCAAATCTTTCAGCTCAAGCAGGAAAGCTTTTGGGACAGAGACCCTCAGGACAGAAAACCTAACAGACCTGTGCTCTAGGATGTGACCTGTGCCAGAGTTTGACCTGGGTGAATGTATAGTTGAAGTTCTCAGCTTTGTTAGCAACTGCTGGACATCCCTAGGCTAGACAGAAAGCCACACTAAGCTCAGTGATTGTCAACCTAACAGAAGCAGCAAAGATACACTATATCAGATTTAACTGCTGCCAGCTGTAAACTGCTTCTGCCAAGCTGAAAGTTTACTCTGGCACTCAGTATTGATTAGCAATGTCCTAATTAAATGTATTAAAGATGTTTCCAATATAACTCATTTTAGAGATGCAGACAAAGCTATAGGACAAAAGGAATACCACTTTCCCTGTTTATACACAGAAATGGGAACAATTTTAACACATGGCATAGTACGTTAAGGGCTCAGAGAAATACCTTTAAAATACCTACAGCAGTCTGTCCTCAAAATTTTATAGTCTGGACAGAAAAAAACAACAGACACAAGCACTGGGGGAACAAGTGATCCATACAGAAATCCCCCCCAATATCTTCAGACCAGCTTCTTCAAAGGTAATTTTATCACTAAAACATAGACGTTACTATTAGCAGCCAGTGTCTCCAGGGACACTCTGAGCTAACAGCAAGACGGGGAACCTATTCACAGTTTACGGAGTCACTGTACTGGGTACCATATGACACACAAAGAAATGAGCCTACATACAATTTTTAACGCAGGAGTTGAGCTGCTCCCAACCTACTAAATTTTCACCACTAAATTCAAGAGTAAAAAACAAAGCATGATTAAAACCACTGAGAAATACAACTGCTGCTTAAGCATTCCTCCTTGAGGGCAGCACACAGGAGTCCGGTTAAAAAACAACTAAATGCACAGATCAGCATCACAGATGGAGTTTGCCCTTCTTGCTCTTTTCTTCTGTATGGTTGAAGAGGGGCAATGTCAGATGATAAACATGTTTCAGACACTGGTTTTATGCAAATCCTCTGGAGCCAGGAAACTGCCTGCTGGGAGCTCGGTTGCAGTTGCAGAGATGGTCCAGTTTCTGGTTGTCAGGTACCAGCCCTGCAAACACTGAAAGGGGAGGCTCAGTACACACCAGCTCTCTACAGAAATTAATCAGCATTTCTATGAACAGGGGAAGTAAGTGTGGTTTCCTACAGATTTATGCTTTGGTTCTCTGAGATTTAATGAAGTTGTTGATTCAAGCTTTTTTTGCAGTTGGGGTATTTGTAACACCTCTTTCTTCTCCGAGGATTCTCCAAAAACGGCAGAGGTCAATCTTTCAGTGTTATCATCTGTATGAATGGGCACTAATGCATCAGGTATCTTGTCCTCCACCTGCCTAAGTTCACGAGACTTTATCTGAAATTCATAATGTATCTCTCTCATATTTGGTTGAAAATAATCAACAGATTTAAACTTATGGTGAGGAAGGAGGGAAGAGAGAAAGATCATTTGAGCCTAATTTTCTTTGGAAACCAGGCCAAAAATAGTATAAAACTATTCATACTAACATTTTATACTCTAGATCACCTCCAGCTCTGTAAACTGGTCCTCTGAATCCCAAGAGCATCCTTTAAGAATGCCCTAGAAATCCATGTTGTGTCACATTTCTTTCATCATCTTGTTTCAAATATGCTAATTAGAGTGGAAGCAATTAGAACAAAATTATTTTACCCATCTATACTTGTTGTTCAAGCTTTCTCCAAATGCTGAAGAAAATTGACAAGTACGAAGTCAGCATGTCAAAGAGCTATTTCTAGCTTGTCATATAAGGTGTGAAGAAATACATGGCATTTGACTGGTTTCTCCTGTCCCTACTGAGTTTATGGCTTTAAGGATCAAACTGTCAGACAGGGTGACTGTCACTGACTGTAAACGGTAATTGCTTCCAACAGCCCATGCGATGATGCTTATATTGCTTTAACTAAGGCACATTGTCCAGAACAGCCGTAGACTAAGAGAAAACTCAAACTGTTTAACAAAACCAAACAACTTGGAACTTAAAAACAATATTCAAAAAGTAAAGGACCAAATCTGTGCCTGAAATGTTTATTACAATTGTATTTCTCTGTCTATTGGGACAGCTTGTTTGATGTCCCCTCTCTTATGAGGTGCGAAGTCTGTCGGGTCAGCCAGACACCAGGCTGGTGGGCTGACATGGGGAAGGAAGGGGGTAACCAAAGAGCTCTGTAACCTCCAGGTCACCTCACTTTCCAACAAGAAAGCAGGTCTGGCTAACCTCAGCTTCAAATCTCTGCTCCTTGTCTGAGACAAGGTCAACAGATATTTGTCACTGACTACAAGCAGTTAGGATTTTATTTCTGGCCTTACAGATAGAAGCCAGAGGAAACGTTCATTCCTGCAACAGCTCAGGTTCAAGGAGAGGCTTGCTGTATCACTGCTAGTACTGACAGGCTTACAGTTCTTCCCAGGGCTTTGTCATCTACACATTTGAGTATATCTCTTCTGCTAAACACTGAGTAGAAGCAGACCCAGGAAAAACACATACCTACAAAGTCTCACTCAATGCATCCTTTCATCTGACAGTGAATCCTTTACAGCTGCACCAGGATATACAATCATTTTTGTCTCTTCTGCTTGATCCCATATTGGGAAAACACAGTCTAGATGCCATTTGTTTCCGAGATCGTTGTATGAGACAGAGTCAAAAGCCAACCTACAAGATGCAGGACATTATTGTTATTACTGTTATTATCATTTCTCTCACTGCAGTTGCAGACAGAAACGTGACCAGTTGGATGCCGTTTCTTCTCAGCAAAGCCACTTTGGCTGTTATTCATCTCTGTGTTATACGTCCCAGCTGCTTGCACACCATGCTATTATTTCTTTCAGATTTTTCCAGGTACTGAAGTGAAGCTTGATGGATCTATAACTCCCCAACACTTCTGCCCACCTCCCCTATTTTTAAAAGGCAGGCATTATGTTCAATACTTTCCATTCTTCCACTACCTCAATGACCTCTCAAATATAACCAGTACAGGAACAAGAGGGTTTCAGCCACTTCTTTAAGTGTCCTAGCAGTCTTCTCCTGACAGAAAATGGGGCTTTTAAGGAAATGGCTCCTACCAACACTGAGAGGAGCACCAATGGTCCAATGCCTGGTGCACAGGTTGTCAGCCCGAGGACATGACAAACAGTTTTCTGGCAGTTTTATCAGTCTCTTCTCTCATCACATGAGAGGGTCACCAATGGGTTGAACGCAGCACAGGGTCACGTAGTTGCTTCTGAAACAAACACTCTGAAAATCCAATAACCTGGAATAAAAGTCTTGTTAGTTTCCTGATGTGATGTATCTAGCTCTACCACTCTCATGAAAAGCAATGCAACTTCCCTAGCATGGATCAAACTATATTCCTGTGAGTACACTTAAAACATTGTATTTATGTACAAAACCACAAGCATTTCTGTAAAGAGTACTGCACACTGTCACACAACTGAATAGAAGCTAAGAGCCGTCATCATACTTCAAAATAAATACTCAGCTGCTAGAAATCCCAGGTATAAGCCAAGCCTAACACGCCTCAGCCAAGCGCAACAATTAAACTATTTGTTTAGGTGGATTGCTTTTTCTTTTAACTGGGACCATAGACTCCCACAATTTTCTTAACACTTCCATTTCAAATGGATATATACATTTGTGTCCAATTTCATATCTATAAGAGAACAAGATAGAACTTCTGAAACTGATTGCAATGAGGTACTTGTAGAAAATTCACATCTTATCTTGCTGTCAGAAGAATAGCAATTTGCCAACTATAATATTTAGGAACTACTCCTCCTCCAGCAGAGGAAGTTTAAAAATATTTATCTCAAAGAGTTCATAAAGTTCTGCACATCCATTCGGGAGTTTGTCCCTAGGGGTAGAATTACAAGAAGATGAAAATATGAATAGTTTTGTACATGAGTTATCCTGGGCTCATCTAGAACTCCTTAGGTTGACAGCAACCTAGCTGGTTTCCCTGGTAACTAGAGATACCTAAACAACAATCAAAATTTGAGGAAAAATGCCTGGGACAAAACCACTTGCACAAACAAGAAGCTATTTTGAAAGACTTGCAAAAAGTCATTGAAGAGAAGATTTCAGTATTGTAAGAAATCAGATGTTGCTCTGGCTGTTAGGCAGCCTTACCTTGATGAGCTATGGAAAAGACATTTAGGAGATGCACATCTACTCTTTGTAGGCTTAAACTCTTTC
>NW_009648925.1:3262405-3266738 GCF_000708025.1 Charadrius vociferus | reverse complement strand
GGGCTTTTCTCAAAGCTCTGAAAAAAGATGGATGACCACTGCCTCAAGCTATTAAATGTGGGTGTTATTACCTTCTTCCTGACTATGCTTTAAAGAGTACATATAGGTGCCTGGCTCAGGAACAATTCTGTGCTCTGGAGCAAGTGCCCAAATGCATCCCCTTAACTAGGTATTTAAATACAGAAAATTTGACATGCTGCTTCTCAGCATGTTATTCTTTGTTTTCACCATTCTGCAACTTTCCTTGTACAAGGAGCCCAAGATGCTTAAATCCGAGCTTCTGATTCCATTCTGGGGAGCAAATATGTAAAGACCCTAGGCTGTAATCCAATTTAATCTTGAGGCACCATAACAGCTTTCACCTTTTCTGTTCCCGTTAATATTTTGTACATACAAAGTGCAACTGTATTAAAAGATCTTGTTTGCAGGAGAGATTCTGATATTTGAGAGATTTCCATAAAGAATAGTTCTATTATTCCAATAATTCCATTGGAATAGTAGTTCTAATATTTCACTTATTTTACATCTTTTGGGTTTGGAATATTCCTACCCATGCTCCTAAGAACATTAGTAATGAAAGTGTCACAATCTACAACAATAGCATTTGTCAGTTGTACCACAAATGCAATAAAATACACTAGACACTATCCAAAGCCTGTAAGTTCAGTCATATGGACGGTCCTTCGCTTCTGATGGAAGTTGCTCTGTTATTCTGAAGAATCCCTTATTAAATAGGTAGTTTTAGGTGAAGGTCCCAAAGGTCAACCAACTTTGGCAGAGATTATTATAGAAAGGACAATTAAGGTAGACTTACATCCATGTGCAGCCATTAAGAGACAGAGCCAAAAACAAGAGCTCTAAATTGGGAAATGGCACCTATGGTATTCAGCAGAGTTCCAAATTTCCATCTCCATTCCAGCGTGCCGCTCCTTCGGGAAAACTAATGAACCTCAGAAATAGTAAAGGGTGGGAACTGTCAACAGGAACTACTCTGCTCTGCGGGCTAGCCCAATTTCCTACAAAGGCAATGGAAAGATTCCTAATGGTTTCAAGAGGGAATAAGATCACATTTGCATAATGCATCCGTGTAAGTCTGAAATAACTCCAGTGATGTTTACTTCCTCAGCCCATGGAAGATGCACACTGGCTTAAGAGAGTGAGAGCTGTTGCACAGCATCTGCACACACCCTGTCTGTGGAAAGCTTTTTGCAGGCTTATCAGTTTCAGGTAACTTTAATACATAGCCTCACATCTGCCTATATCCTACACCAAGATATTCAGATCAGACTTAATACACATAGAAAAGGTTTCTTCTGGTGTCTGATCCTGTGCTACTGATACCATGGACTCCCATACATTTTTTATTTAGGCTGATGAAACTTAAGTCTTTATTTATTTACCTTTCTAACGCTATAACAAAGGTTACTGAGCCACACAACAATGTTGATAAATATAATTCAAAATTTCATTTTTTGACACAGGAGAAGGGGAAGGGAAAAAAGAGACTCGGAATAGTACAGTCTCTACTAATTAGCTTGTTACCGTCTTTCTCCTACAAGGCTAAGAGTGGACAAGCCATCCTGTAAACCAGAAGGAATTGTAGGTACTTCCCCATCCACCCACCAACAGTGGTGAAGTGCTGCCAGCTAAAATTTAGTTCTCAATGATGCATTTGGAGGACTGTTGCCTCCTGACCCTTAGACACAACGGTGTGGTTGGTGGCAGTACACAAATATGCAAGAGAAGAATGGTAACTGGGTATAAGTCACCAACAGTAAAGAAATTAAATTTATATTACATTCAGGAATTCTAGAGAAATGTGCCACCCCACCTCTTATTAGAGCATCTGAGAATACTTTTCAATTAATTTACTCTTTAAGGTAACTGTGCCTCAATTCAGTACTGTTCTTTGATTACACACTTGGAAAATAAAGTGAAAAGAGAGGAAGGAACTCAGTCAATGTCTTGGTCACAGACAGGAGAGCCTCATCCAATTTCCCTCCTTGTTCTCTGTAAAGCAAATTGACTGAAAGGAAGGTACATAGACTTCACAAAACACTGATGTTTATTAAAAAAAAAATCTTTTAGGAAATTCCCATGCAGCAAGGGTTAGGTTACCAAAATTCATCTCATTTCTCTGGGAAAGTTAACACTACTTCAAATACTAAATTAAGAGTACTGGCATGAGATGGAAATATTGTGCAGCATACTCCTTTGGAACTTGGACTTCACAACTTCTTTCACAATGGGAAGATTAATTGAAGAAGGAACTATTTAACAGAGAGCCAAAATGCAAAAATTTTGGAGTAAAAGCAGCCAAGTCAAATGCAAAACAAAAGCAAATTTGACACACAGAGAAAGCAGGAACAGATTACAAGAACATTTTTTGTTTACTTCAACATGAATATTTTTAAAAGCTACTTTATTTTTTAAACATTACTCCATATCTAAAAGTATTGCTCTCCAGACACACACTTTCATGTTTCACGACTTGTGAAAGCTAAACAAGTTAATGAAAGGTAAACAGCTTTAATTGCAGCCTTCAAGCACATGTTCAGAGACTCTCATTGACTCTCTAAGATTATTTCACTAGTACATTGCTATTAACTGAAGAAGAGGTGTGCTGGTATCTAGCATCAGCTGCTGCAGCAGTCTAGCTGCCTTTTACAAGGTGCCAAGGCTTTACATTCTTCAGAGTCCATACTTTTCTAAGCCAAACAGGACCATTACCACCACTGCCAGTGTACCATGAGATAAAATGGACCCTTTTCCTAAATGTAGCAGGACTTGGTACTTTTCACTAGTAGGAAAAAGGGGCTTACAAGTTTCCTCATTTTACAGATAGGCATCCCAGACCAATGATGCACCCAATGTAAATCAGTAGCTTAGTGACAGCAACCACAAGAGCCATGGTCTTATCCCACATCCCTGTCCACTGTAAGCCACAGTTCCTCCTCTCAGGTCTGTAAACCACAACTATTTAAATAAAACCTGCAGTGCCTTCCCTACTCCTATGGACTCTGCCTACCTTCTAATTGTCAAGAGAGATGAGTCCAATAATGCAAAAAGATGGTGGCTAGAGGTATCAGGAAGACACCCTGGCACAGGAAAGACAGAACCAGGGAAAACTGACACTGAAAGTAGGGAAGGTGATGTCCTTGATGTCCACTAACCAAAGCCATCTGGTTACAAGGAAAGAATCAGAGCTACTGGAACCACCACTAGTGATGGGGTGCAGCAAAGACACTCACTTCTCCCTGTATGCAGCAATAGCTTGGCAAAGAGACAGAAGCTGAAAGAACCAACCAGCCTCTTGGACGGAGGGGTGGTAAAAGCAGCAGAGAAATAAGGCAAAAAGTTAACTGAATCAACAGAGCAAGTGGTGGCAACTCTGTCAAGAAAACAACATGGGATCTGTCAGCAGAGATGTAGACGGTGGTTTTTGGTTGTAGTTGAAAAGCCATTGCCAAGGGCTATGAAGTTTGTTTCTTTGTAGTGATGACCCGGCTTGGTGAAGATGGCAGCTCAAGTAGCCAACCACCACAGTAATTCAAAGACCAAGAGTGGCATTGGTTTGGATGGGGTTACCCCAGTGATTAAACAGCCCTTCATCACCACTGTGAGCTGCAGGCTGTGCCTCCCCAAGGCACAGGGAGCTGAAGTCAGAACAAGCTGTTCCCTTTTTGTCTACTTGCAAATGTCTCCTGCTAGAGAGATAACGCAAGTGGGGGCTGCTCTGTGGGAATCTCCAAGGAGCACCATCCAGGAGGGCTGGGATATACGGCAGGGGGAGAGATGCTCAGCCAGCTAAGCAATGGCCTTTCTTTCCTAATTACACTTTTTTGCCAAGATGTAATTAGTTCGCCTGCTTTGTCTTCTGCTTAACAGCCTGCTGATCTCACAGTTACTGCCCTGTGTGCTGACCTGGCAGAAGTTCCTCTCCATCCCTTCCTGGCATACGGGTATTTTTATTTAAAGCCCTTATAGACTAGATAGATTTCACTGAATCAGCAAAACTACTCCTATGATTCCTACTTCTGTAAGTACCTTATACTTAGGTATGAAAATCCACCCAGCCCTTCTTCCCACACCTACACAAAGGATTTCGTTCCAGTTATGCAGGGAATAGAAGCTGCAAGTAGATATTATCAGCATTATCCCAGACCCTCTGAAGTCAGTAAGTTAAACAGTCACTGCAGCAGGACCCAAATACTTAGCTATTAACTAACTGAAACGAACCAAATGTCTTAATGAAATGTTGCCCTATGTCCAGGTTAATACCAGGTACAGCACATAGAATAAGAGCCCATTACAAGAAGCACTTTAGTCTTCT
>NW_009648925.1:3261464-3262356 GCF_000708025.1 Charadrius vociferus | reverse complement strand
AGGTTATGTGGGGTCACAAGTCATAACCAGAGATCTACAACTTAATGTATTTCCATGACAAATCAGGCAATCAGTCCAATGCTACAGGACAAAAAGGACAGACTCTCCCACAGATGAGACCCACTTGGAGCTCTGAGCTATATGAACCTGCTCCAGCTAGAAAGCAGCCCTTGCAATTTACTCACCCCATCAATGCTACACTGAAGTCCCGAAGGAGGTCTCACTTTTTCACTCATGTCGTATGTGTAGCTGGTGCCAAGGGCGGGGGGGAGGAAGAGTGCCCTACACAGCCACTTCAGCTTTGTAACAGAAATTAAGGGCTCTCCCCCCTAGAAGAGCATTTACAAAGCGCTCAAAATTAACACTTGGTTTTTGTCACCCTGCAAAGGGATATGGAGTGCCCAAGTACTGAGAGGCTCCAGGCATGCAACTAAAGCCATTGATTTTCTCTCTGCATGTGCTCCTTGCAGGAGTGGTGCTGGTTTGCTCCTGCCAGAGTAAATTCTCTCCTTAAATTTGGTAGCTGACAACACAGGCACCCCAGAGGCCCTTTGCTTACCAGCCTCTCCCAACACTCATCTTAAATTGCTGATTCTTTAAGGCTGCTTTAGTTTGAGTCATTTTTCTTGGAAAGATCAAGCATCGAAGTTTCACCCAGAGTTCACTTATGCTCCTCCATGGATTGGCAGGCTTTTATAAAAACAGCAGACAGATAAATGAAAGTGGGTGCGGTGGGCTTCCAAATGCATAGTTAGGAGGAAAAAGCTACAAATAAAGAGAACTGTAATTCTAGTCCATGCTGAATCCCAGATCTTCCTTGGATGTTCTCAGTGCCCCTCCTATAGAGGTCATCAGAGCCATCATAGCTGTGAAAGCTCAAATCACGCATTCC
>NW_009648925.1:3243397-3261401 GCF_000708025.1 Charadrius vociferus | reverse complement strand
CATTCCTGCAGCCAGAGCCCTGGACAGGTGGGTTGGTGTTACAATAGCTCCCTGATTCACCACTCCGCCTCCTTCGGAAACAACATGCATCCCAGATGGCTCAAAAAGGAGTAGACATCTCAGACGTTCAAAGGGATTTCCTCTCCTTAGTTACCCCATATCACCTGAGACTGTCCCTGGTGTTGGGGCCAGAAGTAATTTAGGTACCCTCTTTTCATCAGCCTGCTGGCCAACTCCCCACCTACTGTGAACAGCTTATTTTACACTCCCAGCTCCAGGTGAGACTACTGACAGACACATCCCCAGGGACTGGCTTGCATGATACAAAATCTGAGAAGTGCTGAAAAATCTTTGCTACCTTGCCAGTTCTTTGGGCCACACATTATTAACACCGATGATAAAGCTCAGAAAAAGAGATACTGTGCCCAGCCTTGCCAGTAAAACAAAGGTACCATGCCCCAAACTGGCCTTTGCTGGAATTTCTGTGCCCATACCAGTGCAGCAGGTGTGTGCCTATCTGGGGATGTTTGATTAGCCCACACTAAGGATTTTTAAAGCCCATGGGAGCTATAGTTAAACCCCATTGCCAGCAGTTCCTACTGCGAGCACTCTTTCAAACACATGCCTAAAGAAAAGCAAGTCCAAACCTTTTGGAGTGTTTAAACTAACTATCAACCAACTTGAGCAAAGCAGGGCTGTTTTGGGGAGTGTTCCTGGCAGGGCTGGGTGAAGAGAAGGTTTGCATTTGTACATTCAACTTCTCCGTTGGTGCGATGCTGCAGGACCCGTGCTGATCATTGTGTGCAGGTAAGTCCAGACAGCTTTGATCTTCTGGGCCCTGTCGCTTCTCCTTAAAGGGGAAATCTCAGCTCTTTTACTCTTCACCTGTCCACCTGCTGGCAGCTGTTTCTCACCAGAGGGCATGCATTTTCTTGGATACATAATTTCCCAGATATTCTTGAGAGTGGTAACCGCCTGCCTAGGATTCAGATGGATTTCTTTCAGCTCCTGGAACCATATGCTGTGAATATACGGCAAGACAGGAAATGGGAATATAAAGGCATGTGGTGTGACAGCTCTTACCCTGAGATACAACGTGGAGATTGGGGTGGGACATCACACAATGATAAAGTCACCCCAGGGATTAAAACCAAGCCCACATAACATCAGCCGAAAAAACAGAGCAGACTGAGCAGACCGAGCAGTTAGCACTGCAAATGCCAGAACTCACAGGGGCTGGTTTCTTCCACCCTCACATCTTGTGGCCGACCCGCTTGCTCCAGTTGAAGCTTTTCTGTGTGTTTGGCACTTACAAAAGTCTTGCCTGAGTTGACGCCCCAACTAATGTTCAGGGGAGCACTGACACCGCAGACTTTTGCCTCCAATCAGGTACTCCCCTCCACTGCTGGGCTGAGAGTGCCCACACTCACACCAAAGCCCTGGAGCCCACACTGGAGGAGAGCAGGCACAGGGTACCGTCTGAGGTGGGGAAGGGAAAGGCGTTTTTCAAAGAAATAATCTGAACAGACTGATGTGAGCGCCATAGCCTGAGTTAACTTTAGATTTCAAGTGGAAGAGCTGCTGGCGACTTGCCCAGATTCCCTGGCCTGCTGCCTGCCAAGTCCTCAGAGACTATTTTTATCATTATTTATTTAATAAATTTAACTGTCTTGGGGCTGGACCGCAGACAGACGGAATCTAAAAAAGCAGACACTCAACGGAAAGCTAGCTGGGAGGTTGGGGGAGAGGTTAATTATAATATCTGGTCCTGTCCCACGGAAGAGGAAAAAAAAAAACTTCTAA
Source organism: Charadrius vociferus (assembly GCF_000708025.1). NCBI lineage: Eukaryota > Metazoa > Chordata > Aves > Charadriiformes > Charadriidae > Charadrius > Charadrius vociferus. The sequence goes on along the minus strand of NW_009648925.1, from coordinate 3,259,598 downwards.
GAGAGTTTGTGGCTTAACAGGCTTAAATTCTTGCAATTCTTCTAGGCACCACGTTGCCTAGAAAGAGAAGGTGCTGGCTCACCTGGCAGGTACACGTGCCATTTCCATACAGACTGGCAGACTGGGCAACAGCTTATGAATTCGGAGAAAGGTCATAGACTGGCAAGAGCAAGAAAACAGTGCCATGAAAGCTGACAATCCACTGTACCAACACTGAGCAGGAGAGACCACTTCTAAGGAGCAACCTGAATCGGTGACTGATTCCCCACTGCTAATCAGTTTTATCTGCTGGGTTCCTCTACAAGATATACTCTGGATGGGTTTTTTTGGCTGCCTGAGATTACCAAATTATACCACACAGGCTACTGGTAACTAAGCACTCAGTCCAGCTTCTGCTACTAGATACCTAGTTTTTTGCTAGTGCCTTACAGACCTAAAGAGAATTCCTTTCAGTCCTTCCCAAGCTGTTCTGGAACCAAGCCAAAGAAGCCATATATCCCATTATAAAGCCCAAACCACACTCTGCTATTCGGAGAATGCAAATCCAGCCAAAGCCACAAACAATATGGATTGTTCCAAAATGCATTTCCAGATGGATTGCGATGAATGAAATACAGAACACCTACAAAGAGATTTCCAACTTCAAAGGGAATCAGTGCATCTGATCTCCCCGAAAACCAGGTCTGGGAATGGGAAACTACGGCAAGTGAGACTAATTCTTTCTACAACAGAAATACTTCACACTCAGATGAATGCTTTCCACCCACAAATCGTAAAACATTTTTTCTAAAAGCAAGCACTATTCTGGTTTCACTCAGAATAGCAGAAGCAAGGCATGTAAACCACTTACTCAGGGTCACGCAATACAATATGGTATTGTCAGCTCTTTGACCTTGCTTTTCCAGCGCTTACCTTGCCCTGTTGTGCTGCCTGGACAACGTGTTGACAGACAACAGGCTTTCTATTCCAACAGAGCCCTGTAAATCACAGCTACCACTCTGCCCACATCATGCCTGGGTTTAACTGAGTCAGGAGCTGGTGGCTGTTGCTAGCACAACACTGATGCAGGAAACCTCATCGTATTCGCACATTAACAGCATGAGCCTTGCAAGCATGACACAGCACACTGCTGGGAGTGCCACGCAGAAATCAGAAATTCACTTTTGCTGCTGCTGGTCAGCCACTCTTCCGCAGGACTAGAGCGTGGGTCTCAGTCATTCATGTGGCTCACATAACTCTGCATATCCCCTTGGGAGGATGTTTCCCTTCATTTCAGTGGGATTTCTGGATGCGAAAGGATTCACAGGTATAATGATGATTCACCACACTCTGAAAAAGCCAGGATGTGTGTGGATTATCTGACAAATTCGAGGTCTCTCCTTTTCGCACCAATCCAGGCCTGGAATTTGGGCGTGTCCTTTGGCAGGTCAAAAATCACAGCCCAAACCATTGTGATGCTATCAGTACAAGATTTTAGCAACACCTTACAGACTACATACAAGTATCCCACTAAAGAAAGTTTTATTTGTAGTAGTCCAAGCCTCATAGCCTATCAAACAAAGCACAAAATCTTTCTTTTTCCCCCATGCAGAAGAACATTTTAGCTAGGAAGGACATTTCCATGAGATATGCACACATTTCAAAACATAAACGTATCAGAGTGAGAAAAGAAAAAGGACTGTTTGACTGCTAATGAATCACCTTTGTTGGAAGCTTCCTTTGGGGCATTCTGCCATCTCAGCCACTTTGCTCTGCATGCTTTTTAGCTTGGTGTTCTAGCTTCATTCACCTCACATACATCTCTCTCTAGGTTGTAGGGACATACACCTCTGCTTTTGTAATTCTATATGTCATTAGATGGGCAATGGGTGAATATATGGCTATATTTTAAGCTCACTTACAAGGGCAATGATTAAGGGGACAAAAGCATTCTTTAAAATAGCATTTTATTTTCAAAAGTAATCTTGATACAGTCAGAACAGCACTTCTATACCACTCATCTTCAGGACAACTTTGCTAAACATTAACTAGTTACTCCTCGTATCACTTGTGGCGTGGTCTCTATAAACATGCATTAATTTCCTCATCAGTTTAACAAAGATGAGACTGATAAATTAAAACGAGTTGCTAGAGACCAGAGATTAAATCAAAGACATGCATCAGGACCTGGGTCCTCTCAAGCCCTGTGATCTGGCCTGTTTATTAACAGTGGAAGTGCTAACTGCTGACTTCTCTTTTGTTCCGATGCAGTCCAGGTCAGAGCCTGTTCGTTAGATTCATTAAAACGGAAATAACCACCTCAAGATCTGCGTTCTGGCCAGTTTCACTCATACTGAACCCATACAAAACTTCACCCATTCGGGCACTAACAAACACATTATGTGTCCTGCCTGTCCCTGTACCACCTACAACTATCCTCCCTCCACCTTCTCCAGATAGTTTCAAATCCAGCCAGTTCCCAGATTTGGGTCTCCACAAGAATACTTGTGCTGCCACAGCAAACACTTTTGGTGGCTGTGCCAGGGTATGCAGGTTCATAGTGCACATTAAATCAGGCCAGAACATGTCTCTTCTGCTAAGGAAAAAATCACATCTGGTACAGCACATCCCCTACCAGGACTTCATCCAACAAACCTCCTTGGAGTTCTCCATCTTAAAGAACTAAGTTATGACTCCTCCATCCTCAGCATCTCTCTCTTTCTCTCCATCTAGCCCTTGCAGCCTCTGCATCTTCCTTCTGGAAGAAGTCTCAATAGGTAAAACACGATTTCAATAAAAGCATGAGAAGAAAGCTGTGTCAAGCCTATGCTATGCAAAGCCACACGGCCCCACAGCCAGGACACGCTTATAACACAAGATCCCATCCCCTCCGAGTAACACTTTTTCATTTAACTGCTGACCTGTGCTGCTGGGCAAGGCGTGCAGAGGGAAAAGTGATTGTGCAGAGTGCTCTGCTTTGCCTGCCAAAGATTTCCTGATGAGAGTAGACACTGTAAAACATTCTGCAAAAAGAAACTGAAATGCACCCGCTCAGCTGTTGAGCCTGACTCACTCAGAGCCACACTAACATCCAGCGTGGGTGCGGCTGAAGTGACACACCAGCTTCATATATTCATGGGTCTGTCTGCCTCTAGCAATTTTGCATGTGAAGGAGGGCACCGTCACCACGCTGCAGGAAGCTTGTGATCTGCAGAGTTAACTTTGCCCAATTCCACAGGCTCAGAGCCTGGAAGAAGAGGTGGTGGCAGCAACACAAAGACAAGGCACAGGAGCCTGCCAGCAGTTTGTGCTAGATGGATACTGACCCTTGGATGATAAAGCTTGCTAGCTGTCTGCTGTGTTTACAGTTATACAGCAGATGGTTCCTTTAAAACAGAAAAGCTCAAGAACAAAACAGGAGGTAGCCCTACCACCGAGTTGTTTGGTGAAAGTTTCCTACAATTTTTCCATTGTCAGTCCCAGCTGAGAGATGTTTGTTATGGAGAAGCCACACGTGGAAAAAGAGGACAAGCACGTGCATGCCAGGAAGCTTCAATAAATGTTATTCCCAGCATAAGATCCATAGCAAGACATTCTGGGTCTCATCTTCAGAGTACCACTCTGTCTTTGCTTCTTCCATCCAGCCCTTTGTTCCCTCCTCCCTCCACCCTCTTCTTTAAAGCCTCTTTCAGACAATTTTAAGCAATCATTACCCACCCAGCCTGTTGCCATATACCCACTGCCCCCTTCCAAGGCAGCAGCAGGGCTTGGGCATACTTGGCCCATTTTGGCACCCCACCCCTTTGCCACAGCCAATGGGCTCTGTGCTTCACCGCATCCTACACAGCACACGATCAGACTGTTAATTCAGCTAGCTCATGAGATTTTGCTCAGCAGGCACCAGAGAACACTTCACAATTCATTTTAATTGCAACTTCTTTGTATTTTTTTCTCTTTTGTTCGAGGGAGAGAAGAAAATTAAAGAATTCGTTGATCTGGTCTATAATACTGGTCCAGATGTAAAGCAATCCTTGCTTTCAAAAGAAGAGAAACAAGTTTACTTCGAGAAATAACAACCCCACATGATGTCTCACAGCTGCCTCTCCTCAGCTCCACGCACCATCCTACTGATCTTCCTGGTTTCTCTTCCAGTCTGCTGTCCCCGCCACCTCCATACAGGCCCGCAAGACTCCTCCACGGTGCTTGCTGACCCCTCACACACAGGCTGTCCTTCAAAGCCCATTTTCAGTTTGAGCCTCCCTAGGGTTCCACAGACCTAACTCCATCCCCCCATAATATCCCACCACTTCTCAGCAGTGAGCTGCCACTGCCTGTGGCAGTGGAAAACAGAAGAAAACAGACAGGCAGGACTGCAAGCACAGACCATGCCCTTCCTCTTCAGGCCAACATATGAAATATTTTCAATAGTAACCTGTTCCCTTTTGCTCTCCCAGCATTCAAATTCAAAGCTGTATTCCCACTGAAAATGTTTCTGCGCTTTAACGAAACCCAACAGACACTTGGCCACTGAGTCTACTGTATTTTCTTTCATATCTAGCAGAAGTCTGCTGTTCAGAGTTTAGTCAAAGGTGCTGTGAGACTCCTTTCTGCTCTACCACACCAATTTCCACTGCTGATCAGGTAACTCACCAGTGTGCTGCGGTACGCAAAGTTGGTCAGGCAGCTCATGCCTATTCAAGTGCAGCTACATCCAAAAGCTTGACTGAACGATAAGAAATACAGAAGCCCACAAGCTTATTATTTATTCTGTAGAAGTGACTAGAGGCAAAAGGAGGCAGTCACACCATTTAGTCAATGAAAAATGCTCTTCAGGAAGACTTTAAATGCTTAAATTCAGAAGCCCCACTTGGGAGCTTTCAGATGCCTGAAGCATCTCATGTTGAGTGCGTAGGTACTACAGGAAAGATGGCTTTGGAAACTTCGTTTCACAGGTTAACCAACCCAAGACAATACAAGAAGGTGGTTTTACCCCTTCCTTAGACCTCTCCTCCCCTCCCTCATTATTGAGGCTGGAAAGCCAAGGACCTCAGGAAGTCATATGCATTCCCCTTGTGCTGCAAGGTAGAGAGGTCAAATGAGCTGTCCCATAGGTTCACTGTGGGATGTATTGGATGCTCCACAACATACCAAAACCCACTTTCATTCAGCACCACTTTCCCACCATGATCAAGACAGACACCCTCTGTGTACACTCATCCAGGAGGATCAGATCGCTGTCTTCCTCACACTTCTCAAACACCCTGGTGTGGAGAGGGATTCTGCCAGCTCAAGAAGCCTATCAAATGTACAAAACACTGGATCAGACACACGACCACTGCAGAGGGCTAGAGAATACAGTCTCCCACACTCAAAGCAAGGGGACACTCATGAACGCAGCTGTTAAAAAAAAAAAACAAAACAAAAAAATCTCACTGTTCCATATGCTTTTCCCTTAGGACAAGTTATTCTGGTCTGAAAAAAAGTAATGTTGGTTTTAGAAAAAGTAGCTAAGTTCAAACAAAGCCAAGCCACCGTTTTCTATACCACAGTTTCATAAAACCCTTTAAGGCAGATGCTAACAATACAGCTGTGCATGCAACAGCCACAAAAATGCTGCGAACAAGAACCAGTTCAGAGCACAGTTATGGAAAGAGGTGCCGCCACAGCTTCCTTGGCCACCGCCGACAATGCTGTTTTGTTCTTCCATAAAGCTGTTTTGTTTAGGGCTCTCTTTGGAAATTCCATGACGACACACGTGCAAAGCGCCAGCATGGACGCATGTGCTCCTCCAGGACTGTTTTCCCCATGGTTAATATTCTACCCTTCAAGACCTCCTCAACCACGGTTGGTTCCATATGTTCATTATTTCATTAGCAGGGATATACAGTCCCGTCCACACACAGTTTCTGTCTGCTTGTCCCTGCTCCTCCCAAAAGTCACCAAGAGCTTCTGTGGCAGCTGCTTTTCATGAATTTTGGAGCTGGCTTTGAAGGTAGCTGCAGTGATGGGGCTCGCACACCCTTTGTGAACTCCATCCACCTCTGTAAATCACACAAGCCAGTGGTCCTGATGATACTAAATCATGGCTTGATGCACACTTCCGTTACAGAAACATTCAGCAGTGTAACAACATAGGACCTCAGCACAAGGAAGTCAGGAAGCACCTGAGTATTAGTGGTAGCTAAGTAAAAACTTCACCATTTCTTCAGCAATACAGCACTTGACCCACGTTATCTAGAAAGCATCAGCTTGCTTGTTGCTTGTGTGAGAATCTTTTACTTAAAAAGAAAGAAAAAACTGGCCCACATTTGAACTGTCTCAATCAGTGGTGCATAAGAAAAAGGCTCCCAAAGTAACACCATTAACCTATTGTATCATCTTCAGTGGAGGGGATCTCTAAGGCAATTTTCCTTTTACAGGGACCAATACTGAATTTTTCTTCTTGCCTACACCATCTCAGAGTGAAGCTGGTTACTCCATACTCCTGCCCAGAGCAATCCTGCCCCATGAAAAAAAATATCTTCCAGCTCAAAAATGTATTTCATAAACTACCAGCTTTTTATTAAGAGACATATTGGGGAGACACCGTAAAGATATTACTTGTCAGGCATTCAAAAACCAAACCCAGATGGGTGGTCCATGGTGCAAGGTGCTCTGCTGCAATAAGGAAAGCCAAACAAGGAGGCCTGCACTAAAACTTCATGATCAAATTAACATGCCCCACCTACACTTCCATGCCCTCCTCTTACTCTCAGTGACTTGTAACATATCTTCTTGTATTTTAACCCCTTAATTTTCTCATAATCATTGAGTATTCAACTGTAAGTTTGTTTTACCAGACCTTTCCTATCCAGTCTTATTTTAAAAATCTTTTGGAACAGTTAATATTCTGGTTAAAAATCACATCATGTAACTCCAGATTGATGGAGTTTATACACATGCCATCTATCCTCCAGCATATACACACTCCAGAGAGTCACCGTTAGTCACAAATAAACACTGGATATCACGGATATTTTGAGCCCCGTGTCACTCCGATAACTAAATCAAAAAGATGGATAATAGGAGAACTGCTCTGCAATTTCTCACCAGCACATTCCTTTGCCAGGTGATGCCACTTGCAGTGCAGTTCATCAGAAACGAGCCCAATGTTATGCTGAAAAGAGGTCAGAAATCGAGAGTGACAAAGCACGTCAGAGAGACACGGTGCTGGAGGTCTGCGAGGCCCAAGTGCAGCACATTGGGCAAGTCATGGCCTGATTTGCTAGAAATAGGTATCGTTTCCTCCGCAGTGCTGGTAGCAGGAACAGGCAGGCTGGGCAGCAGAAGAAAGAGGCAGAAAGCCAAGGTAAGCCTGAAGCAAATTAAATATCAGAAGGCAGCAGGTTCCTTTGAGACTGCTTGGTTGCTCTTTTGGCAGAAGAGGAAAGCAAGCCATTAAAGAGGCAGAATATACCCGTGTTGACTTCATTTGCAGCACTAATTGCCATGCACGTGCGCTAATTGCCCTCACATGAAGTGCAAGGGAGCAGGCACTACTTGAATCCCATGCAGTAGGTGAGGCTTCCAAAGTAATGCTTGTTGGATCATGCTCTCCCCACACACTCTACTCATACCAAAGCAAAACGGAGGGAATTGGGGCAGTGCCATTTTAAAGAAAGTTATCCATTGCTGTTCATTTAGAGACCAAAGAGAAAACTTTTAACCAGACCACCAGAGACATTTGAGACGTTGACAAAGGTTGGACCTTCTTACCAAGGTAGGAGAGGTAACAGCCACTGAAACAAACTATTCTCTGCTGTCGCTTCAGAGCACAGGGCAATGGAGATCCACTCTGCAGCTGCAGGTACCTTACGCAACTGTCTTTCCTTTTGTCAATAAGCAACACCATTTGGTTGCTGTGAGTGAAATCTGATGGCTGCCAGGGCTCATCCTAGCTACCTGCACAGGTCAAATGCACCAGAAAAAATAAGCACCAGCAGCAGAAATGCAGAGCCACACTGCCTGAGGTCTTGTCCTGAAGCTGTTCACATCACTGAGGAGGTGAAAGCAAGGAAACAGGAGAGGAAGAGTGGGCTGCAGCAGGTGGAAATACCATGCTTGGCCATCCTCTCTCCTGTTACTTTAAGTGTTTCCTGGAAATCGGGCTTTATGCCCTTCCCTCCAGCAAAGTCTGAAAGTAGCATATGTTCCTATCAGGATGTTGTCCTTAACATCTTTCAGCTGCATCTGCGTTTGCTCCTTGACACTGTTTTCTCACTAGATGACACCCACCCCTCTGATCCACCAGCTCAGGTGCACATGTGGTGCCAGACTATTTTGGTCCAAATAAATGGACTAAACTAACTTTGGTTGAAACCAGGTTGGGAGCAAAAATAAAATTTCAGTTGCTGAGTTTGACTGTCTCTTTGGCTGGTACTGCTGTCAAAGTACACACAACCAAAACTGGTAAACCAGAGCCTCTAATCCGTTACCACATGGGTGAAGAAGAGGAAAACGCACCTCTCACTACTAATTTTATTTTTTTTTTTTTTAGCAGTATTTCTTCAAGGTTTTTTTCCCCCCAGGACCTACAGAGGAGTCAGGCTGGGGAGAGAGTCAGGAGACACTGCAGACATATCTTCCACCAGCATCTCTCTGAAAAATGTGCACTGCAGGGTGGCTAGTACAAGACAGAAGCCTTTCAGTGATGTGAGGACTGATCAGTGTAAATCAGTCACTATTGTTCTACACCAGCTGTCCCTTCATACAGAAAAGCCCTGAGGGGAGTTAAAGGCACTCTGCAAGTGGCCAGAGGGGAAAATGGTATTTTTGGTGATAGGCAGAACACATTTAGATTCTAACTCATTTCTTGTGGTGCTAAATAAAAACTAGACACAGCAACAAGGATTTAAGGTACGGTTTGAACCGAGGTAAGATTCCTGTTAAATCTGGCTGGGACAGAGAAGAGCAGAAGGATAAGGCAGTATCCTGGCCATTAAGATTCAAAAGCTGTTTAACCTAGCCCAGGAAATTGCAGCCCTGCCCAAGGCCACTCTGTGCAGAAGGCACCTTTCAGGTCTTTTGCTCTTTACTGAAAGGAAGTCAACAATTTCTCCCACTCCACCCAGACCAAAACACTAAGTTTCCACCAGCAAGCCAATGTTAAAATGCCATCCGTTTGAATGGAGCACGATATTTCTCCAATAGTCTCCAGCAGAAGGTTTGGCAGGCGGAGAGCTGTCAGCATCTCTCCTCATGAAGACATGCAGTGGATATGCTCACGTTGCAACAAGGCACAGGCTGAACAGCACATGCAGTATTGCAAATGGCTTAAACAGAGAAAGAGACGACAGAAACCAAGAGAACTTCTCCCAGGAAAGACACAGGCCCCCCCTGCCACTTCAGCGTTTAACAACCCGGGATGCTAGCCCTACCTCTTATTACAGTATATACAGCTGCTGAGGAATTGGCAATGAAAAGGTTTACTCTCAGCCCCCAGCAAGAAGCCAGGAGCTTTGAAAGCAGGTCACTTCTCTGCGAAGGACGAGTCATGAGCAGTCACTGCAGTCCCTAGTAGAGAAGTGGTCATATTAAGGAGACACGCGTGACCAGGCTCCTGAGAAGTGGCTTTGGTCATGGGGCTAAGGGCTGGCTAAACATGACAGATAAGCTCCTCTCTTGACACTGTCCTCATCGCAGCCAGTCCCAGCCCTTGCCAAGGGAGTAAGCACATAGCACAGAGGGTGACACTATGTCTTCTAATAGAAAATGGCATATATGGGCAATGGAGTAAGTTAGTAACATAAAGTACGCCTGACTTACACAAGCTACAGTCTTACCCTGGAGATATGACAGTAAAGATTGGTCTGTTCAAAAAAGTTCATCAAAATAAATTGAAGAAAATTATTTAAACCTGTGTGAACACTCCTCTTAACAACCAAGACTTTATTTAGTTTGCATCCCCTCTGGAATTAAATTAACTAGGTCCATTTGCATCTAAAATAGAAGAGTTAGATGACTTCAGCAGTGGACTACCCTCTATATAGTGGGCTCTATATTGTGGCTTAACTAATCCACCCGGGGTTACCTTTCCTAGACATCATTGCTTGGACAAGCTTCTAGTGTCATGACTGCAGCCAGATGCTCATTAGCTACATTAGGGAAGAAGGAAACAACCAAAAAAAAAAAAGCAGTCTAACTTTCCCCCTAGCAAGAGATGAAAATATTTTTGGGAAATACTTCCTTAAGTATTTGTTCACAGTCATTTAGAACATGGCTGCAAAAAGCATACACTTTTAAGAGCCACCAGAGCAGCTCTGGAGTGTTAACAAATTTACTAAGTACACCTATCCTAACAGCTGAGAAGGACTAGGCACTGAAAGGGGAGTTGCCTGTGAAAGGACACTTAACCTTCAAGCTTATTGCTTGTAGTGCCATGCTTTCAAGAAGGTCTCATTCAGGAATGAGGCCCAGCTGTGCCAGATGTCATACAAATGTGCTGTTCGTGACAGAACTGCAGGCTTTGGGTGGCATGGGAACTAAAGACAGGTGAAATAATGAAACCAAGAGCCAGTTTCACCTAAGAGCAGATGGAGAGCTCTAGTCATGGACATCTCTTCTTTACCATCTGCTCCTACCCAGGGCTGTGCTTGCATGTTTGCTTAAAAAAAAAAAACAAACAAACAAAAGGACCCAACAAACTAAAACAAGAAAGCACATCAGTACCTTTGTGACCTCAAAGAGTCATATACAAAAGAGGTTTTTTTTCAGATGGATGTGTGATTAGTACCTGCCACAAATGGCTTAGGCTGACTCGGTCTAGTCTTGGTGCAGTGGGATGGGGATGGCATATCCAACCTTTGGAAGTATCCTTCAACCATATCATCTCTGGTTTTGTAGCCTTCAAAAATTATCAGTGCATGTGTTATACCAGGGGGATGGCACTTGCTCCAGCACATTAACATGACTAAGAAGATACAGGCCTGAGCTCCATTCCCTCATTTTGTTGGCTTGTCAACAGCCTTACAAATTTCTCAGCTACGATACTAAAACCCACATATGCACAGCATCTCTTTGGTGGTGCTATCATGTACTGCTAAAGAGTCCAGAATAGCAATGGAGCAAAGAAAAATGCCATATTCAACAACAATTAAAAAGGCAAGAACATAATTACCCCGTATGAAATCTGGGCATGATGTCAGAGCCCCTTCACAAACGAACATGACCATCTGTGTTATGTTTTAAGTAGAAGATGCCACCCTGAGCAGGAAAATACCCCCAATATGTTCCATCACAGGATGTTATAATCCTGTCTTACTAAGAAGGGAAAAGAAAAGAGTACTGGTTCAGTTCACCTTCAGTTCAGAGATCATTGCAGATTGCTTTTTCAACTGACAAATACTGTGCAATTCAGCATTTCAACTTTTTTTTTTCCCTCCGTGCTATCTGAACAGAAGAAATTGTTAAGTGTAAGAGAAAAATTGTTTAGCAGGCAGTGTTAAACAAGCTCAGCAGTCCTTCCTGGCCTTCAGATCCAGAGAGTTCACCACACAATAGCAGTTCCCACACGAGTAACCTACTTCATGTTTAACAGTTTTAAAGACTGCAGTTAGCTTTTAGCATGAGCGAGACTGACATTTTAATTACACCGTCTTCCACCAGACTGCAGAGTATCCTCCTTTCCTAGTACTGCAACACATTTCTTCCTTTCCTCTATGAGATTACTAGTAACCACCTGCCCGAAAAAAAAGAAATCCCATTCAGTTGGAAACATCTTCATTAATAACATATCCCTTGGTCCATCCATTCATGCAATTCTGTGCATAAATACCCACACATTAAGCAAGAATACACACAGAGCTGCTGTTGGGTACTTCCCAGCAAACGGAGAGAGTTCATCACTCAGCAAGCATGTCTGAGTAGCTCTGTCATCTGTGGGTTGACCAGCAAACTACTCTTTTAGAAATACTGATGAGTAGTCCCTTACCACATCGCTAGCTCTAAGAATTCAGTTTTCCAAGTCATAGGGATACAGAGACGAGTGCTTGCAGCATTTAGACTAGAGCAGGGAAAAAAGGGAAGGAGCCATGGCTTTTTCCGGAGGGGAAAATACAGCCAGGGAACTGTCTGCATTAGCAATGTTTTATGACAGATTCTTGCAAGCAACGTCGTAGCCTTTTCTTTTGACTATGAAGTGAGACAGAATATCTTATACAAGCTGCAAACGTGTTTAAGGAATAAACAGTTTGTCTAAGTTGCTGCTTTGAGAGATCAATTTCTAATGTCTGGGGGGAAAAGAAAAAACAAAACACAAACCTTTCTTCATTTGTATTCCCCCTCTGTTGCACCAGCACAGTCCTTTGTTTACTGTCTGCAAAGATGCACTCTGATACTAGTGGAATGTGTATGTTAAATCTGTAGAGCAGCTTTAATCCCCAACTCAACCTCCCAAAAGCAAAGTTTCCCAGGAAAAGGGAGGATGACAGCCAAGCACAGTAGTACCACAAAGGCTCAATTCACAGTAAAAATTTTTTATGGGTGTTGCATGGATGTGTAAAACTTCTAATGAAAAGAAAACGAAGGTTAATATTTCATCTTTCAAACTGCAGAAGTAGCAGTCTAGCTAGAGGGATTAAAACCAAAATCAGGGCAGGATTGAGGATGCATTGAAATATACTCCTTTTTTGGTATTTCCACTGCTATGAAGTAGGAGAAGCCAGAAATTATGACCATACAGCGCACACTGGATTTGCTTGATGCTATTACTACAGATAGTTCAGATAACATCTTAAATGCACAAACATGATTTGTGTTCTTAATGTCTGGGGAAGAGAGTAAGTATACATTGCAATTACATTAGTGGCTTATAAATATGAAGAAAAAAGTACATGAAGATATTTTATTTGCAGAACAAAGCCTGACAATACAATGAAACTTTCTATAGTGAATGCTGTAACAAAAGTCCTACTCAGCACCAGTGAGGCCAGCCTGGCACTCGAAGCAATCGTTGGTGATGCCAATGCTGCCCACGAATTCTTAAACTGTGGGGTCTCTTACCGCTTGTAAATGCATCATCTTTGTGGTGCAAAACTGATTGTGTCTGGCTGAAGAAGATCACAGGCTTGTCTAACTACCAGGCTTCTGATGGGAGAAGGCCTTCCTGAACATTCAAACGTTAAGGTTGAAAGCAGAGCTTTAAATTGTGTTCAGTCCATTTCTCCGAGCGTCAGAACAAGACCATCTCATGCTAAATTCTACCACAGATCTGTTCAACAATGCCATTCCTGTACCTGCCAGCGATGAAGCTAGCAAGACTCAGCACCATCATAAAACATCAAGTACAGATTTCCTTGGGAGTGGTCCAGTTGCAGGTGCTAAAAAGCATTTTGGCTCTTGCCTTGGCAGCCATTTTATGGGTGATCTTATTAAGTGCTAGAAACTTCAAGCTTTCCTATAAGGTGAGAACATCTTAGAGTTCAGGAGACAAATGTTAAAATTCTTGTCTGTTTCTCACACCCCCTCATAACTAGATTATCATTTTTAATATCTTTGGGGTTGTGTTTTTTCATTCACATGAGATTTCCCCTTGGGTTTTTACCTAGCCTAAGGACTCCATAATAATGAACCAAATTAAATTTCTGGCAGCAGCAGGATACATCGCAGGTAAAGACAAAAAAAATTTTTTTTTTGTAAAGTATCACCACTGTCAAAACAAAAAGAAGAAAGAGCATCCTTTGGATGCAAGACATCACAAGTTCAGATCACTAGGCTAGACTTCAGAAGGAGGGAAGGAACTAACACCGAGTATATCCCACATCAAAAGACAGGACTCAGAGGAGATGAAAAAAGTCACACGGCAGTTATACAGGAACCCCACCCACTTCCCAGAAGCTGTGAATCTTCACATTCCTTGCACGCACTTTGTCACTGTCCTACTCCTTTGGGCCATGAAAAAAAAACCCCACCACGTAGCACATCATGAAATCATGTAGTAGCTTGAAGGCGCGGGGGAGGCTCTGATGCACTCCAGCTCCCTCCACACTACATTTTCTGGGTACAGATTACCTGTGCAAGGTGCCATGTAAATCCTACAGTATAAGGCAGACTAAAAGAAAAAGCTTGCCCAAGGCTAGCAAAACTTGAAGCCCTGTCCTCTATCTCCCCAAACAAAACTGGGCATTTTCTCTGAACCACACCCACCTGCACCAGGGGGGAGGGGGGGGGGCAGAAAAAAAGAAAGAGAAGACAGGAACCTTTCAAAGCCAATACCAGCTACAGGGTGGACCACTTTACCACACACATGGAAGCTGCTGTCAAAGTAATTTCAATTTCTACCTCTCAGTGTTTCAGCTGCTGCTGGAGATTTTTTTATTGCATCTTCTACCAGGATAGAAGGAAAGTTCTTTAGTTTGATCAGAAAATGAGAGTAATATCCAGTACCAAAATATGAAGACAAAACCAGCTATTCCCAAAAGACTGTAACTATTCCCACTGCTGCAATGACCAAAAAGTTAGCAATTGTTCTAATTTTCTTAAAAGACTGAGAGGGAGCTATGGTGCATGACTGAAAGATTAGCTAATCAAACACAAATTGAATGCATTTGGAGAACAGCCTGGTGCCCAAAGTTCACGCTCCAGCTGGGCAGAGTCCCAGTCCTCTTCCACCCCAGACCTCGGCAGCGCTGCCCAAGCAACAGTGAACTCAGAGCAAAAGGGCACTGAGGAAGCGCTGAGCCGATTCAGGCTCCGAGAGGGCACAACCAGTTCCAGCGAGCCTTCAGCACTAGGATAATCAGCATTTTGTTTCCACTGTCATTCAGGTTTATAAATCATCTGAATGCAGTTAATGACAAAAGACCATGTAAATAAGATGTCCTGTCTTGGACAGGTCTCTGACAGATTATAGGGGTTGCATTGGTGTCAAACCAAACCATCAAGCCCAGGACACTGAAGGACTTGTCAATGACTGGTTTGTAAGATTAGGGCATGGAAAGCTATCCTTCTGCCTCATGCATCTCGATGAATCCCAACGCTTTGCTGAAATATCTTCACCTCTCCAGAAATAAACAGAACTAGCACACCCTACCTTTTCAAACATGCCATAAAAATACCCAGGACAAGCCTTTTGCTAGAATTAGAGCATCTGGCAGAGCAATGCACTGAAATCATCCCCATCAGGTTTTGTCTCCAATTCAACAAGATGCAAGCCAGCTATAAGACTGCGATTGCTACCGCAAGGATGAGAGAAATGAGTCAAATGGGTCAGTTTACCAAGACAACAAACCTATTAAGAATCCACAAACACAGAGAAATTAGTGTAATAGTGTTTGAGTGCTGTGCATCTAACAGTTATTGGTACCAGTGAATATTACAGTGAAAAACCAAACTAATGCAAGGTGGTGGGAAGGAGGATAAACCAAGGGGTGGGGAGGGAGATTACGAGGTGGCAGGATCATAGGGTAATTTAGGAGATAAGAAAAACAGATACACTTTTGTAAATCTCAAGCAACACATGCATTCCCAAGAGATACAAACAATATTCCTGCTAAGGACTAATTGATACACAATACCTCAGGGATTTAATTAATTACCACTGTTACAGAACTACACTAAAGAAGGCAACTATCAATGCAACAGTCACTGAATATTTCACGTTGCCATTTTTTCCCCTAAACAAAAGACCTCAAACCATCAATTTTTACTAACTTCAGTCAAACTGCCGCTCAAGCAGATTCTTCAGTTGATAGTGGAGCTGGAACACATCTTACTGTATGAGCAGGTCTACTGATATTAATGTTTATGCAGAAGAGGACATTAAGTGTCATCTGAGGCACACGGCGTCTGGATGAGTGCCTTAAAATCACATCCTAAATTAATATTACTCAAATTTACTGCCCAGGTGGACAAAAGTAAAACAGGCTGTAAACAACCATAAGAAAAGTGACACACAGATCTATCTGCATTTCTGGTAGCTCATCTCTCCTTCTTTATGAATAAAGGCCACTCGAAGACAATGAAAGTGCAATACATTGACTTTAGTAACACACTTCTGATAATCTGTTAGTCTCAAAATCAGTCATCACCTACACAGCTTAAGCATGCTGCAGCTGAGATGGAACATACAGTACTATTTCTCCTGCTACGTGACTAGCTTCTTGTTGAATGCTATTTAAATTGCATCTAAAAAGCATCTTTACAAGATGCTAGAAGATATCCACAAGACTCAAGTCAATATCCCATT
>NW_009648925.1:3238002-3243357 GCF_000708025.1 Charadrius vociferus | reverse complement strand
ATAGAGTGACTGCACATGTTTTCAGACCAACATCTTCCTAGAAACGGTTAAACTGAAATACTGCACTTTCAAGAGAGTCACCATGCAGCTGCAGATCAATCATGTACCATTTATGTGGACCAACAGGGAGAAAGGCCAACATGTACACAGCTCTCAAGTGAAGGATGAGTACCACCAATATAATGTTGTTATGATGGAAGCATATGGAAAGGGGCCGAGCAAGAAGGAGCTCATCATCAGGAGCCTTGAATCAGAGTGTCATAAACAAGAGCCACGTGCTCAGAACTGTGAGCAGGGCAGCTGTTCAGAACTGTGCTATAAGAGATCCTTTGCAGAAGGTTTGCAGTAGTATTTAGGGAGGAAAGAGATCAGAGCATTTCAGTTTCTCTTTCGATGAGGTTACTGACACAAGACAAAAAGAAAAAAATATTTCTCTCCCAGTGAATATATTCCCAGTGAAAATATTTCTGCTCCCATGGTACATTCACAGTCACCCATTCACACTGAGTTAATGAACTACAAAGGCTTAACTGTATCCTTGAACAAGGAACCTCAGAAAGTTACAATAAAACAGGTTTGGATGGGAAAACAGGAGTAAATCTAACCACAGTTTGTTTTATGGTTGTATACGGCATTCTTATCCCTTACCCTGGTCCCCCACCCACTACCACACACAATCCCCATCCCATTTTAAGTCTGATTCAGAGTCCAATAAACTCTGTTGTGAAACTCCCTGTCCCCTAGCCCCTAGTCTTACAAAAAATGCCAGTGCTTACTCAAGACTATCTGCATTGAGGGCAGCTGCTCTACTCACATGACTTCAGTTAAGCATCTGCTACCCACACACTGTAAGTTCTTCCCATGTGTTTGCATGAGTTTGTGGGTCAGCTAGGTAGTTTGTTTCTACTGAACACAGAACAAAGCTCAGTATCATCTTTGTTGTGAATGCAAGAGGGTTTATTGATAAATAAGTAATATATTTCTTTCTCAGTTAAGTATTAGATGATAGTCTCATTTGCACATAAAGTACTTATGTGAATCCTGGAGTTGAATGTGTTTTCAGAGGCCAAAAGTGCATCACAACCAACACATGGAAAAGCCTGGCCTGATAAGAGATACACTATATACAGGAAGACAGACTTATGTGCATTGAAAAACATTTGCAATCCAAACTGTCCCAGACTAAGACAAGGACACAAACCTGAAGACAAACGCAGTCATCTCCTCCCCAATAAATACAAAAGCAGTGCCTCTAGAATTAATTGATCACAGGTACACACACACACAAAAAAAAACAACACAAAAAAAAGACCATGAACAACACATACTTTAAGCAATCAAGATTTGTAGTTGGCGGACTGTCATACATTTAATGTGCTCTGCTTCCAATGGCAGTCTTTGGATGCAACTAAATTCTCAAACACACAATTTCTTTTTCTCCCCTTCCTCACCACTGGGTGACTTTTGAACATAATGCAATAATTGGTATTAATTAGCATTTTTTGGCTTGAATCAAACATCAATTCAAGAAGCCAAGATCATTGCCTCTACCCCATCAGGCTCACAGAGGTACCAAGTATACCTGCTGCTTTTGCTAGGGATGCGCAGGGCACCCTTTTGAAAGGCAGAGCCTGACTCCTCCAGGTAGCAAACAGAAGTCAGAGTCGACTTCCAAAGTCCAGTGACCCCAGAAGAATTATTAAAAAAAGCAGCTCAGTTCAGACTGAACAATCACAACTACCTGTACTCCTGTCCCCTTATCAATTCAGAAATAGCAGACTGCCTTAACCCTTCCATGAAGCCTGACCAGAAAGTCTGGTGACAGAGAAATTCAGTAGTGCTAGGAAAAGGTAATTCAGACAGTAAAATCATGCATCCTCAGCAAGGGAATCCAACAAGTTGCCTTTCTCCCAAAAAGGACCGACAACCGAAAGTTTCCCTCTCTTGAGAAAGAGGAGCGACTAAGTTTTTAACAGGCTTCTGAGCCTCATAAAAGTGCTCAGGAGTCTACACAAGAGTCACCCAGCTTTGAATGTTAGTGGATCATAACAAGAGTGCATGATTTTTCCTGGCTTGGAAACAACTCTGAGAAGATTAAAAGAAAAAAGCCCACACAAAGAAGAACTTGCTTAAGTATTATGGTTAAAAACGTCTTGAAAAAGAGAGGAAAGGGGATACACATCCTAACCAGCCTTTCTTCCATGACTGCTGTGGATAAAGAACCATCTGGTCATGTAGTCGCAAATGCATTTGCATCCACTCCTGCTCCACAAAACCCATGCTGATGTGACTACCAGCGTGAAGTCACTGAAAACAACTTAACCCTTCTTCTTGATTTATCTGGTCTTCGTCTACCTTCACCCCTGTTAGTTTAAAGGGGGAAAAAATTGGGCTAGTGTGTATCAGTGGGGCAGAGTTGAACACAACAGATTTCCATGGCAACGAGATACAGCCCCAGTGAGGAAGGTCTGTTAATAGCTGTGAGGCGATGTGCTCGGCAGAAACAGATTTTTCTATCAGACAGCCAGAGATAGCAGCTCATGTTCATACGCAAACGGGCAAGGAATCTGATTCTTGGCCTTGCACAACCCCACTGAATTCAGCCAGAGCTACGCCAACATAGACCACAGCAAGACAGAGACCAGCATTTAGTGTTAGTAGAAAAAATAAATAGGCAATATGTAGAGATACCCTGCCTTTAAAACAAAGTAAGAGTACTCCTGAGACATTCCTCGTTAATGTCAATCTGCAGGAAAACCCAATGCTAGTATGAAAGGGAAAGCAACTGTGTGATGCACAGATTTGTGCACACTGTACCATCACCTACTGCCCATGCTTTTACCTTCGACAAGTGCACATTTAGACATAAGCCCAATCTCTTACAAATAACCCTGCTGCATTTGGAAAGGGGAGCAGCTGTAATTATCCCAAATTCTCTACTGAGGGAGTCAGTCACTCGGCCTTTGTGATTTAGGCTCCTTCCCATTAAACACAGTTACCAACACTTTCCAAACATAATGATATTTTATGCACTCATTAGTACCATCCAAACTGAACTTTGCTCCTAATAGACTGCTAAGTCTTCTGGCCATAATCATGCCAAGCTTTGCCTTCATATGTAAGAATACAGTCTCCAAATAAACTGAGACTTGTCCTATTGAATTCAGAGTATAACGTTAATAGCACGCACAAGGCTTTGCAGGACCAGAGGGAGCCCCAGTGAGGAAAAGCTGAGGCCATTAGCAAACTTTTCCAAGTCAAGCAGAAAAACAGCAACTGTCCTGCTCACAGCCTATGCTCTGCTGGAAATGCACAAAAAGCCATTTATATCAAGCATAAGAAAAATATGCCATGTACAGTTTATAAAAATATCTGTAACAAACCAAGAACAAAGCCAGAAACTGTCCAAGCAGGCTTAACTGGGCTGGGGGGAGAAAAGAGTGATTTCATGGGTTATTTTGCAGAGCAGAGCAGTGACAGCCATGTCCTACTGAAGTTTTATTTAAGCCCTACAACTTTTCCTGACACTGCAATAGGCGGAACTCAAAACAACTCAAGAAGTAAGACTCCAGGCAGGCACTGCAAGCGCAAGGCTTCGTTTTGCATTATGTAGGGCTGCAAAGCTACCAAAACACCTGATTTTAATAAACAATCCCTGGTTACATACAAGCGTCAGGGCTGACTCTATGATAGGTTCATCCTTGTTCAGAGTCCTGTTCATCAGAAGGATGACGATTACCACATAGCTACAGCATTTTAAGTCAATGGTTTCCCGACTGCCAAGGTGTCTGGTAAGCTTGAAGCACATGAGCCCCAAGGCTGCTTGCTTTGCTTGAGAAGAGTGGCGCCTTGTATTGCCATTGTTTATACAGATATGGTAATTAAAAATTGCACTGTAATGCATTCAATAATAGTCTTATTGTTCCCGTGAACTGAACTGCTCCTGTTAAACATGATATCACAGCTAAATAATAATCTGCATTTATACTTTTTTAAAAAACTTTTTTTTCTTGGCTGTATATGAACTTTGGGTTTCTTCACCATAGACATTTCCAGCACATCTCAGAGCAAAACACCTTTCTGCTAAACCAAGAGCCTACTCCACATTCCCGTGGAGCACACTCTCCGACGCCTAAGCAAGCGCTGCGCTGACACCAAACCCAGGCTCAGATGTGACACACAAGGATAACCTCTAGCTGATAAAAATGGCAAGACTTTCCACACATTTCTCAGTAACATGGCAGCACACGTGGATACCATTCCACAGGTGTGCTTAGGGCAGAGCTGTTTACACTAAATACAACTGAAGGGCATTAGCAGGACTGGCTGACAGCACTGGAGCTGTGGTCATGGGAAACCAGTAAGACACATTTCTTAAATGTTTAGAGCCTTAGTGGAAAGCAGCAACAAGGAAACACCACAGCTATTAAAAAAAAAAGCTAGATTACAGGCTAGCCAACATGTTGTACAACATCCCACCTCATGGCAGGTAACCTAGGGGTACAACTGAAAGCCCCATCAGCCTTCCAGCATCAGACAGGCCTGTGGAAGTCAGACAACCTCACTTTCCTCACCCTTCAAGACGGTGGGCAGGTGGGGGCTGCCGAGCGCACACCCGAACCGCTCAGGGCTCACCTACCTGCTTCAGGAGGAACTTATCCTCCGCGTTGATCTTGAGGGAGACGGCCAGGTGGATGGCAGAGAGCACCACCCCACTGATGACCGCAGCCCTCATCCGCACTGGCAGCAGCGTGTAGATGCTGTAGATAAAGAAGACGGTCCACCAGATGCCCTCCGAAGCACTCCTGGGCCACACCAGCAGAACCCCTACCACTTGCACTGCCAGGATCACCAGGATGACAGAGTAGCACGCCAACCACATATGGTCCTGGTGGAAGTCGTTGCGGTTGCACACCAAGCACAGCACCACCATCAGCAGGATGGCCAGAGAGAGCACCACGACGTAGGATACCTCATAGTGGCCGTGCGCGGCATGGAAGATCAGCATGACCACACAGACCAGCACCAGCACAGCCATGAGCATGGTGAGGCTGCTCTGGTTGAGCCGGAAGAAGTAGCGCTGATAGAGGCGCTCCAGTTTCTCCGACTGGAACTTCTTGGACTTGAAGATCTGCAGCAGGCTACTGCAACAGCTGCCCATGGAGAAGGCCGCCTCGGAGTCCCCCTCGTCCCCGTCCTCCTCCTCCAGCTCCTCAATCTTGGCCTTGATGCGTCTCTCCTCTAGCCCCAGCTCCACGGACCGGGGCCGTACCTCCCCCTGCTCCCCCAGCTGCCAGGGGCTGGCATTGTTGGGGGCAGCGGGGGAATCGCTGCCGGGCGGGTGGCGGGACCGGT
>NW_009648925.1:3202834-3236632 GCF_000708025.1 Charadrius vociferus | reverse complement strand
GCTCTGGGCTGTTAACTCCTTCTGGCGCTGCCTGAGGCGCCAGGCCGGCGGCCTCGCTGAGGTGATTCCCGGGGGATCGTCCCTACCGCCGGTCCCACCCGCCAGAGAGCGGCTGGGTTTAACCAGTCCCCGCCATAACGGGAGGTAAACGGGGTTATCTCCGTGTTCTGCCTCATCTTCAAGGCCCTTGCGGGGCAGCTTTCCCTGGAAGAAGGGGGTAAAGGGGAACTGCGACCTGCTCGAGATGACAGATATGTCAACACCAAGTACCGGTGACTAAAACACTAGTGAAGGAAGGTAAAGCCCCAAAGAAATCTCTCCCAACCTTGGCACCTATTGCTCATACAACAGTTAAGGCTAAAATACGAATACAGGCTTTTGGGGTTTGTTTTTGTTTGGGATTTTTGTTGTTGTTTTTTCAACCACCTAAGCCACCGCCCGTGTTTTCATCTGACAGTGTTGTGACACGGTCTTACTGGAGGCTATATTCTCTAACCTGGTTAGCCAGAGCGGTCAAGGGGCACGGGGAGGATACGGCAGCTGTTCCCAACACCTTTCAAACACCCGACTCTTCTACAGTGCTCTTTCAGATGATCCGCTCTTTCTGCAGATGCCAGTTAGCCAATTAATGATTTACAGTGTTTTGAAGGTAAGCATCATATGTACTAAGAATAATAATATCACTTGATGTTCTGTATCATGTTTTATTAAAAACAAACTGTCAAATCAGATAGCTCCTTAGTTTAAGTAGCTGAAACTCATAATTGTCTAGATGTTTGTCCAAACATTGAAAATCCCTGCTCACGAGTAGCCCTTAGTAGTAGTAGTGCTGAAGCTGTGGTTATCAAAGGACAGAGATAAGGCAAGGTTTGTAGAGAGGCAGCATTGGCAGATACAGTTGGAAAAAACAGATAACCTTTCAAACACAAGCCTTTCACGTGTCCTTTACACTTGCAAGTAACTCCACAAATTACAGCAATTTAGGCTTTTCTGCATTTCATTGAAGCTTTGTAAAATCATATGCTGAATTTTCAGCAGCTGCTTCCACAGAGCATCTTTCACTTACCAGGAATATACAGTTAAATATTTTTACTACAAAAAATGCACATTGGTGCCCACTTATGTGGCATTTTCCTGCCAGATGCTACATACTGCAGCTGATCAATATTGCCTTCATAGTTCCTTTTCCATGAGGAGACATTTTTTATGTATAAATACTACTGTCTTTCAGATGGAGTTTATCTTTTCTTGGGATACTGTACAATGCTGTCACTATCCGTACACTAGAGTAGAACAAAACTCAAGAATTCTGTGGTTGGTTACTCTGGCTGCACAGTGCCTGAACTCTAGGGATAAAGACAGTGAAACAATTTTTCATTGAGTTGTAAATTGGGACAGTTCTTTTTGTTTTGTACACAAAGTCCCATTTTGGAGTTCTCTCAAAGGCAGCAAAAAAAGATCTCACTTTTCACAAAAATGTGCAACTGTAAAACCAAGTAAAGGCAGAAAGATGACCCGCAACAACTTCATGTTTAAAATTAATTCTGCTTGACAGAAAATGCCTAAGTAGGCACGTATAAGAACCAGACACATTCCAAATCCGACATCGACATCTTACTACATTTAGTTCTGGATATCAACAAAGCATTGCTTAGGTAATGGGCCGAATAATTTTAAGGTTCCTATGTTTCATCACTGGGACTAAGTCAGGTCTTATTTAGCTTTTGCATCATGATAACCTCGGGAAACCTGAATCTAAGGCAGGATTCCACTGTACAGTAAGCTGTAGCCCCTTCTCCAGAAAGTTTACATATACAGCTCCCGGAAACTGGTAGTTTCAATTCTAGAGTATCATTTTTGTTTCTTTTCACTATGTCATTTTGTTTGACATATGAATAGTTCTGCCTTTTTCTAATGTTACAATAATTGATGCTAAAGCTGAAGAGCAAAGTTGGTTTGTGTTTTTTTTTTAAAAAAAATCCGTAGCCAGAGGGGAAAAAACCTTTGTCCTTGCTAGAGGGGAAAAAAAAAGTCTTCAACCATTTGTAACTTTAAAAACAGGTAGGTAAATATGAGGCGGTGAATTTAAAGAAATGTAAAGGAGCAGTTAGAAAAGATTCTTCAAGAAATCTGTAACTTCTGAAAACAGTAAGGATGCTGTATTAGAAGCAAAGAGTAATGCCAAATCATCAGGCACTTCACGTAACGAGGACATACAGGGCTATGACAAAGAAGATATAAGATTCCACACAGATACAAAAAGTCTTAAAACAAATGCCTACTTTTAGGTGATCATAGTACTGAATCTCATGTCTCGGAACTGTAGAAGAAGAAAGGTAACTAGTAGGATATTGTAATATTAAGGATACAGATTATAATGCGGACAGCTTGCTTACAGCTTTCATTCCGACATGCAGTTTCTTCAAGCACTGGCTTCTTGTGTCTAATTCAGGAACCTGATTATAAACAGCAGATAAGGAACTATGTGTGTGTCACCCGAGAGAGTTATGCGACAAAGCAAAACAACAACGTAGCCTAGGTGGCTGTAAAGTCATTTACATGTCCAACATTTATTATAAGAACATTCAGGCAATTATTCTCTGTTAATAAATTATACAAAGATAACAGTTACCTTTTCCTTTGGTGACTTAGTCCAGTCAATTTCTGAAGAATGACTGTAAGAGTGAGGAGCTTCTATATTGCAGTCCCAACTCGGCTATTTACAAACTATGACCTTAGTCCATACAAGTATTCTTTGTATTCTAATCTGTTAAATGAGAATATTTATTTGCTCTGTTCATAGAGATCAACAAACAGAAATATCACATGACTACCTATGCGCCAAAACAGAGAAACTTACTATTCCTTTTCTAGAAAGGCTAGTGTTCCACCTTCCACCCTAGCCTAGCCTTCCCAATTCTACGCACTCAATCATAAAAGCTATTCCTTTTTTGGGGGAGCAAAATTTCATTAGATAACTTTCAATCATTATTTAATAAAATTCTGTGCCTCTCTCTTTTTCAAAAAGTGTTTCACACTTTTTTAAGTGAAGCACAGATGTAATGTTCTTCAACACATAAGGAGTTCACATAAATTCTGATTACAGATGTAGCCTCATAAATCTGTATCAAAACATTTTTTGCTTTATTATTATTACAACAGGCGCAGTAGACAAACATTAGCATTCTTTCTTTGCATTATTTACTTAAAATGGGGAATAATATCTAGATAGTAACCTCAGAATACATGTCACACATTTCACTTTTCGTGGCCTTCATGCACTACAAGATTCATGCAAGTATTAAATCCAGAAAACTAAAATATCAATACACTCTAAATTAGTGAAGCATTTATAAAACAAGTTTTTGGTCCTTTCATTGACTATCTTTGCATAGTCCAAAGCAGCCCTCTGAAACCCAGAGACAGTAAGAGAATCCAGCTTGGAGGCATGAAATGCTGAAACTGAACAAGCTGCTACTATGTATTCTGTTTCTCCTCCCCCCCCAGTCCGATGATTCACAAGGAATAGAACCAAAAGTGAGTACAAAACTGTGAAAACACAAAACCACAGCCTTTAAAAAGTAAACAAAAACCCCAACACAAAACAACCTGACTCATCAATAACACTTAGGTTTTTTAGGGGTACACAGAAGCCTAGCAAGACAAGATAGTTATTGAATGAAGTTTATCAGCTTTTCTGTAACAGCATCCACAATATTTCACTCCAAATGCAAAACTAAAAATATTTGCATTCCTATGCTGTTGAGGACAAGCTAGAGCCAGGCTGCAGATCTGCAACACATGCATATGCACAGGATTGCATCGTGAACTTCACCATAACGCAAATAATTCATGTGGTCGTTCACAGGGATTTCACATAATCCCGACATTAACAAGAAGTAGCTAAGGACTTCAGTTCTTTACAAAGATTGTGAACGTAGCAGCTCATTTGTTAACTGTAGCCCTTATATACCTACTTAGTATTCAGCCTTGCTTGATCACCTATGGATAATATCAAAGCAACAGAATGGCTGAAATATTTGTCCCGAGTGGACTCCTGTAGCCTGTATGAAGCTCAGAGCAGAACAGTTATGCTTTTGGCACATAAGCTGTTCGGTTTTAAGCTAGTTTATCAAATACCTTTACACAAGGTAAAGATATATTTATCTGCAGTACAAGCACAAATAGTTAAGGGGCACCAATAAGTTAAGGTCATGCATGCCTAAAATAGAAGTGTGTGATAGGCCTTGTCATTATAGCACTAAGCACACCAGCAACTCATCAACTTTCACTACCAGGAAGCCTAGCTCCAATACACCTGAAAACAGGGCCCAGAGTCAGGTTGCTTTGCCCATCAAATTTACACTGAAAAAACCAGACTGATACTGTCCTAATTATGTAAGGAACCACAAGAGGGTGCATGGAAAAGTGCTATTCTGTGCACAAGACCAGCAAAACCTAGTCTCAAATGTTACCATCTTATTTTCTGTGTCCACACCCCTCCTTATTTACTCCGACATGAGACTAGCACGTGCTGTAGATGGTCTGGAGCTAAGCACAGACACAAGTTGTCGGAATTTCTGAGACTTCTGCCCTTCTTTCTAATCTGGCTAGTACCTTTTAGTGACTGTTGTCCCAGTCAGCAACAGAGAAATGGGTCAGAAAAAAAAAATACTATTGCCTACCCTTTTTTCATGACAATGCCAGGTTTCAATAAAAATATACAAAAACAGACAGCTTTTTTTACTGAGAAGTTATTCTGAATTACACAATTTCAATGGGCAGATAACAATACATTGTACAGTACATTTATTCTTAAGAATTCATAATAGGACTCCAATGATAGTTTATTCTGCAAACAAGTATCAGTTTAGAATGTGTAACTGAGAACAGCTGAATCATACGATTTTTAACACCAGTGGTACGTACCAGTTTTACATCTTTCCACCAGCAATTTATTTCTTCAAAATCTGGCATGCTATAGGCTGATCTGCAGTCATGCACCAGGAACCTGGCGCACACTGGCCCATGAATGCTTACGTCTGCCCCATGCATGTATGCACGTGCATGCCTGCAGCAGGCTTCCACACATCCTTTGATTTGACAATAGTTTTTGAAGAATAATTCAATTACCTTCAGATTGCACAGTTTACTTCTGGTAGGGCTTTAACAGTATCAACTGTTAATTTCCAGTCTCACTAAGTAAACTAACCAGCAATATCTTACTTACAATTTCACATCCATTTTCTTTTTCATGCAAGAAAGCTTTTTCTGCTGTTCCAGTTTGTTAACTTCAGAACATTTAAAGTTCTTTGTTTGCGTAATTAACACATCTAATACTCAAACCAGTAACTTTCCCAGAAGTAGTTTATACACAGGACTAAAACAGAGCACCTAACCCAGGGCATCCAGTTCCCCATAATCACGTAATAAACACCTGGTGGAGAATGAAAGGGATTTCATGTCATCAGTACACCAGACAAAACATTGCGGCATTTCCATTAAGTGCTGTTACTCTGTCTTGAAAAAAAAAACAGCAAACAAAAGAAAACAAAAAAACAAACCCAAACAACTGCACTGCCCCCGAGAAAAAAACAACTACTGGATATCAAACAAAAAACGGAAGAAAGTTTCATGTTTTGTCAACTCCCAAATATTCTTTGGGAAGCACAATGGTAGCTCTGTATCCTCCAATACCTCTCCTCTTCTTCCATCTCATCTTTTTAGTGACTGTCATTTAGTAGAGAAGACCAGTACTCATTATCTTTTTCTTATCCAGTTAGTGAAGAGGTTATATTTTACCTGAAGAAACCTTTAAGTAAAATGCAAATTGATTTCATAAAAGCAACCTAGCGTTAGGCTGTCTGGAAGGCCTTCCACTTCCTATATCCTCTCCACAACGGATTTTTTTTTTGTAGGCATGCTAGATGCAGAAGAAACAAAGGGCTGACCTTTAAACTGACATCAACTTAAAACTAATTTTAAAGAAGATACCTGAAATGCTTATACATATACTCTTCAGATTATCACTCACTGTTTTTAGAGTAAGACTAACCCACTACAGTGCCCAAGAGGCTGAATGTAGATTACACAATAATAGGATTCTGCAAGTTCAAGTGTTCAAACTAGACAATGTCAGTATTAAAGTTTTTAATATACACTCATTAAAAGTGGTATTTATATATGGTGACTATAATATTTAAGAGTGCCTAAATGACAGCTACAGATGGTTTGTAGAAGATTGTGCAGACTGTCTGAAGCAGGAGTCAAAAAGACAGAACAAAATGCAATTCAGTGTTCACAATTCAGCTGAATCAGCCTCTGCAAAAACTTCCGCTAATGAATTTCCCAGTAATAATATCCTCATGTAGTACCAGGTAATGTAAAATTTCTATGTACAAACTACACAGAATTAATTTAATCTACAGAGAGGCAGTTTGTTGTGACAGAATTTATGCAAGTATAATTAGACATGGAAGTGTTTCTAAATATTGTGAATTATGCTTTTATAGTGGAACATTGAAATAATATGCATGCACTTAAAACACTAGAAAAATTAAAACATAATATTGACAGTAACAGCTCTTCTTTCCCTGATATTAGCACATTATCAATGTCGGCACATCAAAGAGAAAAACACACCTCTGACAACAGAATCATAGAATGGCTTGGGTTGGAAGGGACCTTAAAGGTCATCTGCATCCAACCCCCCTGCCACGGTTCCACTAGACGAGGTTACTCAAAGCCCCATCCAACCTGGCCTTGACCACTTCCAGGGATGGGGTAACTTCTCTGGGCAACCTGTTCCAGTGTCTCACCACCCCGACAGTAAAGAATTTCTACCTAATATCTAATCTTAATCTACTCTCATTCAGTTTAAAACCATTACCCCTCATCCCATCACTACGCTCCCTGATAAAGAGTCCCTCCCCATCTTTCCTGTAGGCCCCCCTTAGGTACTGGAAGGCTGTATAAGGTCTCCCTGGAGCCTTTATTCTCCAGGGCTAAACAATCCCAACTCTCGCAGCCTGTCTTCATAGGAGAGGTGCTCCAGCCCTCGATCTTCATGGCCCTCCTCTGGACTTGCTCCAATAGATCCATGTCCTTCTTATGTTGGGGGCCCCAGAGCTGGACACAGTACTCCAGGTGGGGGGTCTCCCAACAGCGGAATAGAAGGACAGAGTCACCTCCCTTAACCTGCTGGCCACGCTGCTAGGGATGCAGCCCAGGATGCACATAGCTTTCTGGGCTGCAAGCACACATTGCCGGCTCATGTTGAGCTTTTCATAAACTAACACCCCCAAGCCCTCCTCCTCAGGACTGCTCTCAATCCATTCTCCACCCAGTCTGTATTTGTGCTTTAGATTGCTCCAACTCACATGCAGGACCTTGCACTTGGCCTTGTTGAACCTCATGAGGTTCATACAGGCCCACCTCTCAAGCCTGTCCAGGTCCCTCCAGATGGCATCCCTTCCCTCCAGCATGTCAACTGTACTACACAGCTTAGTCAGCAAACTTGCTGAGGGTGCACTCAGGCCCACTGTCCATGTCACCAACAGAGATGTTAAACAGCACTGGTCCCAGTACTGACCCCTGAGGAACACCAGTCATCACCACTTGGACATCAAGCTGTTGACTGCAACTCTTGGAGTGTGGCCATCCAGCCAATTCCTTATGGACCAAGCGGTCCATCCATCAAATCCATCTCTCCAATTTAGGAACAAGGATGTCATGCGGACAGTGTCAAATGCCTTGCACAAGTCCAGGTAGATGATGTGAGTTGCTCTTCCGTTATCCATCAATGCTGTAACACCATCACAGAAGGCCACCAAATTTGTCAGGCATGATTTGCCCTTAGTGAAGCCATGCTGGCTGTCACCAATCACTTCCCTATTTTCCGTGTGCCTTAGCATAGTTTCCAGGAGGATCTGCTCCATGATCTTGCTGGGCACAGAGGTGAGACTTCCTTTTTGTGTTCGAGTTTGTCTAAGAGCTCCTTGTTCATCCATGCAGGCCGCCTGACATTTTTACCCACCTTCCTCTTTGTTGGGATGCATTGCTCTTGAGCTCGGAGGAGGCAATCCTCGAATATTAACCAGCTTTCTTGGGCCCCTCTTCCCTCCAGGGCTTTATCCCATGGTAGTCTACCAAGCAGATCCCTAAGGAGGCCAGAGTCTGCTCTCCTGAAGTCCAGGATAGTGAGCTTTATGTGTGCCTTCCTCACTGCCCTAAGGATCTTGAACTCTACCATTTCATGGTCACTGCAGTCAAGGCTGCCCTTGAGCTTCACATTCCCCACCAGTCCCTCCTTGTTGGTGAGAACAAGGTTCAGCATAGCACCTCTCCTTGTTGGCTCCTAATACTAATGCCCAACTAATTTGTGAAGACATGAAAAGGGCTTTAGGATCTTTCACATGCGTAAATGAAAGTAGTATTATGGAAAACAATGTCCAGCAGTATTGAGTTTTAAATTTTCCACCCACATTTTTAATTCCAACTGCTTCAAGGTAGCCTTCAGAAAGCACCACAGAAGCTTTATTAATTCTCTCAGCACAATATTTTAATCTTCTGACAAGTGTGGAAGAATATTTGTTTTCAGAGATGGGAAGTGGAATTGAAAAGCCTCTTGATATTGAATGGAAGTTCCAGGCAGTCAGTTGGCTTGAATCAATCAATCCCAACTCTAGAATCAGTCACACAGATATTCACACTTTATTTTATACTCAGCACACCGGCACAGATCCTTCCTCAAGTCTTATGTCAAGAATTGCCAATGCTTTATTTAAGATAAGCCTTATATACCATTGTGAAATTAATTTGGTTACAAACACAGAATCCTTATGCTTTTCAGAATTTTTAGTGTTACCCTATGTAATTAAAATTGCTTTCAAAATGCAAAGAAGACAGACAAATACCCAGTAATAGTTATTCTAAGGCACAAATGGAGCTCAGCACCACTCTTCACAGCATAACATCTCAAAGAGAAGTTTTCAATTACACAGTAGTGCTAAGTCACAGCTATCACGCGTAGGACATGTGCTGATGTTGGGCACGGCAACATTATTTCATCCCTTCTGCAGTCAAACAAAAAAATCACTGTAGTTGTACAATCTTATGACAAGCATATGCCTAGAATAATAGTTCTCACTCTGCAATTACTACTCAGTTCCTATTAGAGGATTGTAACTTGTTATTTATGAGCATAAATGGCATCTAGACACAGTATTTAAGTCTCTCTCAGGAAGTGTTAAAAATGCTAAGAACATTGCCGTGGCAGCAGACATATTATATTTAGCAAATGAACTCCAAAGTAGTCTGTTGCATTAGTTAAGCATTCCACTATATTTATAATACTCCAACGATTTTGGTTTTTTGTAGAAAAACATCACCATCTAGAGTACAGATAACAGGAGAACAAAGAGCTCGCATTCTATTGAGGATCCTTCAAGAAGTTGTGAGTACCTCTTTTAAAAGCGAAAAGCAGAGCATCAAGTTGCTTATTATTTTTGTTTGAGCTCAAAAGTTACCTATGCCAAAAAAATCTTGTAAACTGCAAGGTACACATTATATACAAATGAATAAAAATACAGCCCTAATTCACATTTTAAAAGCTTCTGCTTTTGTTCGTTAAATAGTAACAATACAACATATTTTGGTCAGAATTATTTTATTTGGATTATAGCAATTAGTATCATTGATCAGTAGGCCAAATCCAGGCAGAGAGCACAGAATCAATTTCACAAGGCAACAACACGGACTCGTATTTTAGCATACAAACCATTTCACTGCATTATCAAGTAGAAATATCTTCCAAACATGCATAAAAATTCTATGCTTAATCTTTCAGAGCTCCAGGTAATACCCGATTCCTAAATATACAAAAAATACATTTAACTTATAATAATCTTAGTGAATCAGACTTATAAAATTACAATTTTATTCTTCACAACATAGAAAAAATACAAAAATGACTGTATATAGTTTTCACCCAAATTTCACTGACATAAATATACATCAAAATGTATGATTTGATGTATACTCATGAAAATTTTGGGCTGAAAGATTTTAAAATGACATTGCAGATTGGTCCACACAAATGCCAACCTTTCTACTGATAAATTAAAAAAAGCTTTGATAGAAACATCACATTGTGAAAAATTACAATTTACCTGCACCGTAACCTGCATCTTACTGCAATTTACAATATGAACATTTCTACAATTCCAGTTGTAAACTATACACTGGTAAGAACCTTGGTCTTTTAGAGGGCAATGACTAACTTGGACAAGGCCGGCATGGTAGAACATAAAGTATTGTCGACTGAGCCAGTGCACAAAACACAAAGACTACCAAAGCAGAAAACATGTCTGCTGCAGAAGTTTGGTGATGCTGACAGAAAACATGCAAGCCAAGTAAATAGTCTGTGGGGGAAAAAAACCCCGCTAGATTTGTGACAGAGAGTACTAATCAAAGCTTCTGTTATAAAGTTCACATAAATCACATTATAATTTCAGTGACAGATGAGGGGAATTTTGTCCTTATTCTATGAGGAGAAAAACACCCACATGTGTGACCGAAGTCAGTATTAGGGCAAACCCCAAACAGTATTAGGGCATCGCACTACAGTTCTTACTCAAGATCACCTTCCAGTGATTTCCATGGAAGCTAAGCATGAAAGGGCACTGCAAGCTGAAGTGCTGGAATTTTTGTACATACTAACTGCGTGTTCATACTTCAGAATATAACTGTTAAATCAACTTTGCTGATAAGATTTCTTACTATCAAAGCAATTTCTTTTTCTTTTAAAAGGAAAAGTAACTCCATTTTCTTTTAAAAGGCTGTGGTTTATTTGCATTTGTGTGGTAAATATTTTCCATTAAAGTAAATACTCCATAACAAAGCTTATTCAGTAAAGACATCGGTTGTACAAGCCTCCTCCCTACTGGCAGCTCTCTCTGCTTCTCTGTAGTGCCAATGCTATCTAGTACATAGGAATATTACACAGCCACTTTTTTCTCCAAATTGGACCAACAAATTTGAAACCAAGTCTTTCATTTGGGCACAGAAATCCAATCAAGAAAAGTTCAGGAGCTGAGCATCGACAATATCCAGTAACCTGAGTACATCAGGAAATCAGATCTTTTAGATGACATCCTTCAGGAATATTGACACTAACTCCTTTGATAGCGAGTATAAGCAAAAGGAGATGTTCTGTTCAGAGGTGAGAGTTTACAATTTTGAACAATGAGTTCAGCAAAATGCAACATTTCTGAGGTCACTGCAACAAAGCACCACATAACCTAATGGAGAAATGAATTGGAATTGTTGCATCTTTGAAAACAAAACCACTTTGAGATTGTATATTGCTGTAGCATTTTTGATTACAGCCAATAACTGTCTCCAAAACGTTTAAAATAGAAGCAAAGATCATTATTGTCTCTTACCCTCTCCCTGCTTACAATAGTCCTGTTTGTGTTGAACAGGAAAGATGTTATATGTGTTACTGAGCATTAGGAAAATTGTTGGACTTTTTGATGGAGCCAAATGAAATTACTGAAGAATGCAAAGTTGTTTTTTTTTTTTTAAATATAGCTCTGACAAACATAAACCAGAATAACTGTAAATCCAGCTCTCCGCACGGGCTAGAACAGAGAGCCTGTGCCCTTAGTATTTACTGGCTATGTTTAGGGAGAGCTGCAATGCCTCAAGCACAAGCAACTGGGACAAAGAAATGGGCCACATCCAGGGGGAGGTGCTGGCAGGCAGAGCACGAGAATAGTATTGCAGGTACCATGGCAGTGGTCAAACCTTATTTATGCACTAAATCATGTTACAAGAGGCAAGGTAGAGAAGCCCTTGTGTTGCTGTCTAGTGGCTCTGACTGGGTGAAGACAGGACTATTCAACTGGCAATTCCTAACAGAGCAAAGACCATAATGTACATTTTGTTTTGCCTTTGCTTGGGTATCTGTTCATTTCTCTGCTCCCTTTCTCCCTTCCATTCCTCCCCCCTTCCCCCATCAACAGTTTGTTCGTAGCTTGGGGCACTGCTCACATAGCATTTGCGCATTCTGCCTCACCACAAGGTTTTCTCAATTCTTTCCTATTCTGTTTTACCTTCCCAAGGCAAGGCTTAGCCTGAGAACCCAGAGAAAGCACCTCGGAAAATTGAACTTCCTATGGTCTTCTGCTCTTTCAAAAGAACAGATGAGGGAAGGCTTGTCCAATCTGCAAAAGCAGCATGTAACATGAGATAACTTGCTTTCAAAGAAGGAGTTTACGACTTTGCAACATTTCAGAAGCTGAGTGCCTGGAACTGCCTGCTTGGATGTGCTAGAGTGATATGCGTTAGTCACTTGAGAAAAGTTAAGTTGAGGAAAAAGGCCCTCAAATGATTCCACAGTAGACCAAGTAGTCCTCGACACTGAAAGATGAGTACCACTGATATAGTGGACAGTGATTAGAGATGATAATTTAAAGTAAAAAAGGAAGAACTGCACCTGTTTCTGGGTGACCTGCCTCCTTATAATGTTTAGATTCATTACTGATATCACTAGAAATATTACAGTTAGTATTATTTTTTTAATATTTAAAAAAGTATCTGGGGATGCAGTACTTAGAGGAGTTTCAATGTTTCAGATAAGCGTTATAGCCTCTGAATTAACATTAGCATTTGAGTAATCAGCTTAAACAAGATCTTCAGAGAACACGCTCTGGTCAAACACCCTACTGTTTAAATTCCTAAATAACCACATTCCCTTCATTTCCCATAAATGGTTTCCTGTTCTTGTTCCCATCACCTTTTAAATGCAAAGCCTACCTTTCTAAATTCAAACACTTTGCCCAGATTACATTGTCCACTGGAGTCTCAAAATCCTAAAGTATTCCAGAGCCTATTCTTTGCTTTCATAGCAATACATACAGTTTCTGGCATGCAGTCAAGCACTTAAAAAAAGAGGTATCAGTAATATAATCCCAATTCAAGCATTTAATGGGTACAACTTCATCACTCATACTGCAACCTTCAGGCATTTAGTAATAAATGAAAACCATTTAGCACATCGTTTAAGGAAAAGGCTAACTGCCAAGCCATACAAAGTTTAAAAGTTTTCTGAAGCACTGCAAGCTGAAAATTATTTCAATGTTTACATTGTGGAATTTCAGTGAATTCAGATTTATTGGGTATTCTTGCTAAAATATTGGTCTTTTACCTCTGACTTATTTTATCCTGGTATATTCTTTATAAATGTGTTGGGTATTGAAAATCTGCAGCATTTTGATGTTTGAAAAGTTCTGAAAAAGTTGGAATTACTCTGACTTCTTGTGTTCTTCAGTGTGGGAGAGTACCTTTCGCCTCTGATGTAGCATATGAAAATACAGCTGAGGAAAGACTGAAGAGAAAACAGACTTAAGTATAAAGTGAGGCTTACATGTCAATGTAAGATGCACAGTCACATGCTCAAGGTCACCAATTGTCTATTACAAGAAAACATGCTTATCCACTTTCCACTCAAGTCATCTATTGCCTTTTATTCTTTACGGAGAATAAGTGATATTGTCCTTAGGCTTCAGGTACTATTTATTTTTTGCTAAAGCAATCACATTTCTAATTAAGTGCAAAATGCCTTATTTAACTCTGCACGTACAAGCAGGATGGCAAGTGTCCTGAACTGCACACACACGATAGAAAGATAATACATTGCAGGGAGAAAGAGGTCCTTCTGAAAGAATGAAATTTCCAGATTTGTTTAATTTCTGTGTCACTTTTTCTGTTTAATTCTAGTGTCACTTTTTCAGGATCTAAGAAACTCTATACAAACTGGTGCCTCTTTCATCTCTTCTCTCTTTATCCTCCGTGCAAAGCTTTTCCTACTATTTCTAAGACAACATTACACAGTATGTTTGCAGAACAACAAAGTAGGGGATGAAAAACAAAAACAGCAAAAGCTAAAATTGTCATAAGACACTAAACCTTTGTGAACCAAATGAAAATTAAACAAGGTCAGCATCAGCCTAAATTATATGAATTACACATGCAGAGCGTTTGTCATAAACATAGGCCAAAGTCTATTTAATTTGTGTACTAAATGTTTTTTTCAGGTCAACATTTTTTCTTTTGGCTTTCTTTACTCTGTATTTCATTTCTTGATTGTTTCCTCCCTATCGTGATTCACTCCACCAGTGTCAGGGAATGAATACAGCTGTCCAGAGACATAACAGAATACAGAGCTACGTGGTTTCTCCATTAGAAGTCTTTAAGTAATCCATTATATGCAAAGAATTTAATGACATCTTTTCTAGCAAGATGACAATTTTGGCAGACAACTACTAAATTAGATATTTAAAGTGAGCTAAATGGTAAGATGCAATTATCAAGAATGTAAAAACTCAATTTTGAACAACAGTTTTCAAAGCTTGCTTTCCTTGTGATATTAACATTCCCAAAATTTTCACAATCTTCAGTGGGTTCAGTAGGCATAACTCCTGCATAGGTAGCTGTTATGAATGAACAACCGAACTATGGTGCAATCAACGACTGCAATGAACATTGCTTTTCTTGTATCTCAGGAACACCACAGAAATACCTTCATGTGAAAAGGCACCTAAGACTGCTTGAGTCCAAGCAGTTGGTTCTCAGTGTTAATGTACCAATTCACAATAATAGTTAAAAAATAATAAAAAAAGAAAACAAACAAAAGATATTATTCCGGCTGCTTGAGCTGGTAACATCACCATTTTTTGATGAGGGCGACAAAGAGAAACAAATGCATGAAAAGTGGTTTGGGTTTTTTTTTGTTGTTTGGTTTGTTTGTTGGTTGTTTTTTTTTTTTTTAAGAACAGCTGGAAAAAAATAAGAACCTTGATGTCAGAATTACAAGATGGTGCACTGGAAGTGTAAATGCTTGTTATAGAAACATCAACACTACTGAAATTTAAATGTCTGAATATGGTTTATCATTCTGCACAAACAACAAGGTTCATATAAAGACAGCTGCAGAGAAAGCTAACAGCAGCAACATCATCACTACATTATTCTGCATGTTAGACTTTACTTGCACATTTAAATTTGCTAAAGGCTTCCATGTTCCTATTCCCCATTTCAAAGCAGCAAAATGAAATCTTCATTCCATCTATAGAAACATCAACCAGAGATTATGTTAATTCAAGTTAATGCAACAGAAATGGTTCCCTACCCACTAATGCAAAAGCAATGTTCTTATTCCTGATAAAGAATTCAATTTTAAGAGGCTGTTTCTAACTTTGTTCTCCTGAAAGTCTGTAAATCGAGGAAAAAAATAATAATGAAGATGTCAACATTTGCCAAGGAGTACCACCATTATTTAATATTTGTAAGTGTTAGAAAAAGAACATGTGTTACTGTTTTGCAGGTATTGGTAGAAGGCAATCCCTGCAGTTTTAGCTCTGACTTTTCCTTTGATAATTTTCTAAATTCTGCAAAATTAGTGAGTTATAGGTACGTTAATCCCACAATTATTAACTTTTCCTGTCACAATTTTTAATATTAAAAAAAATAATCAACAAAACAAACTAACAAACTCATACTTACTTGGAATGTAAGAGATCATAACCAGGATCAGGAATGTATAGTAGTCAAAAGAAAAATTGTACTTGTTAGGTAAACTAATGGAATACAAGCCAGACTGCCTGACGAAGGGTAATGCAGCATATATTGTGAGTAACTCGCCTGAGACTCCCATTGGATACAATACTATAAACAAAGTGTACCTAGAACAAAACATTTATGGAAAGGATTAAAAGTTATGACAAGCTCTGATGAAGTATTTGTTAAATTCAAATTTTAAATTCTCAACTCAGTATTTATTTCCCTTAGCTCTTATTTGATTAGAGCACAGCAAAGTGTGAACATTATTGCAATGCAAATATTCAAATCAGCAATCAGTTTGAATTATTTAAAGATTAGCTTTGAGAATCTAAAAAGTATCTAAAAACTATTCTCCCCCACCTCCCACACACTTTGATTTCTGAACTCTTTGGTAGAGGTCATTATATTACTTAAAATGGGGTCAACCACAGTTGATACTAATCAATGAGCTTACAGATTGTTTCAAGTACAACCCTCAGATTCAAGGGTTACTATTAAATGTCAGTTTACTTACTGTTACCCCTTACTATTAAATGTCAGGTTGATAAACACAATGACTTTGTAAATGGAACTGAGTTCTGACAAACTACTCTTTCAGCGTACAATGTTATAGATCTTTTTAACCCAGAAATACGCTGGAAAGAAGCTAGGAAGTCACATTCACATACAGGCCAATTACCTCAAGGTACAATCTAATTTTTTGTACTGTAACTATTTTACAAGATAAATATCCCTGTCGAATCAGTGCTTTAAGGCTATGATTCCTATTATGCCACCTACCTGGCCCATTTGATGAGATAGGGGAGATGGTTTAACAAGCTAAATGTATAAAAAGAATAACGGATTATCTCAGTGATTGTCCAGGCCACCACAAACAACAGGACACTATCTTCAGTTTGTACCTGTAAGAAAAAAAAAAGCTCAATATGAATTCAAGCATTACTAATTACTCACCAGGTTCAAGAAAACCTCAAAGAACTCAATTCCCACAGGTTGCTTTACTGCGTCATTTTAGAGAACAGACTCCAAGAATGAGCTTAAAAGCAACATTAGTAACAACAATAAAAACCCCTTCTTATCATGCTCCTTATTTTTCTAGTGGCTTAAGAACAGCTCTGCTTGGTGATCACATAACTTAAGATTGCCCATTCTAAAGTAAATTAGTATAAGATATCCCTGAAATGCTGAGAACGACTCATAGCTCTTCCCATTCCTATACAATACCAGCTTCTATTTCAGTCCTATGATTGCTTCCTAGTGCAGCAAGCAGAAAGGGTGCTAACAGATTAGTCTAATACTTGATACCTGGTTCAGATTTTATATTCTGATCCTAGTCCGTGCTACTTCTGAGTAGAAGCACTGTTTTCCTCTCTCTACAGATGAGAAACTGGGTCCTAGTTTAGAGGAGCGGCAAAATAGCTAACACCAAGGCATGGGCTGGAGGAGAGAACAAACAGAAGCTCAGATTGTCTCACCTCGGGTAAGGTTCAAAACTACCCACTTCACTGTTCCTTGCTCCTTTTTCTGCTTATTGTATCCAGCATAACTCTAACGTTACACTCAAGGTATTATTATGTTTCACTGCTTTACACCTGTTAGCGCTTTTATTTCAGACACACGACTGAACCAGCTTTGATTCCCTTTATACTTTGAAGATTAATCTTCAAAAGCATGTATTTTAAAATGAATTGTTAGATTTATTAGATTGGGGAGTATAATTATGAGGTTTAAGTTTCAGATGGAATAACACTGATGAAGTATATGGGGTCACATATCTGCACTACAAACTCTTGAGAGAGCAAACACTTTTATGCAGCCCTCCCACTCCTTCCCTCCCCTTCAACAGAATTCTCAGCTGTCTGAGTACCTTGAGCCCAAATTCAGCGGACCGTGGGAACAAAAAGAGCTCAACCACAGGGGCCTGCATTTTCTTTTTTCCTCCAACTCTTGAAAAAAGGGAAAAGGAAGTCAGTAGGTAGGGGTAGTACATTCTATTCATCTTGGGCAAAGTACATGTACAAACAAAAAAAGGAACAAGAAAATAAATGGGCAATCAGAAACCTTTTAACAGGAGGGGACTGATCATATATTTGCATGTAAAAACACTCATGAGGATTACTCATAAAAAAAGCCCTTCTGTTACAGACTACAAAACCCACAAAGATTTATACAGAAATTTTGGGATATCCTGGAATGTAGAGCTGCTGTTAATTTATGTTATGCTGCGTATAAGATTTTCAAGGTACTTTCATTTCATTTTGTAGCAAATGTACCTTGTTCTTTTTCCATATGAAACTCTGATAATTTGCTTACATATTAATCTCCCTTACATCACCACAAAAAAACAAAATCCAAAAGTGTGAAGATTTTCAGAGAAGAAACCAAACCTATTTTTACAGGATCCAAATCTTGGTTTGGGTCTGCTTTATAAGCAAGACTTAGTTCTCAACCTGGAAAAAGTTAACAGCACTTCACAGATGATGCTGTTCCCAACAAGCAACAAGCTTCACAAGCACTCTAGAGCTGCATCTTCTGGTCAAATCAGGAGTAGCAGCTTAGAGAGTTCATCTAAACCTATGCATTGCATACTCCAACTACGGAAGTCAGTAAAACCAACCAACAAAAATTTGCAGCTTGAAGTAGCACCCAAGAACACAAGCAAGGACAAGAAACTGTGAAACTAACAGTGAATGATAGACGTAGAAGTAGAAAATCTGGCAGTTACAATCCAGTTCTATCACAGGACTTCTGTAACACTGCCTTCTCAGGTCTGTCTTTCCCATCTACTTTAATATTAGAACTGTGTTCAGAAGTTATTAAAACAGTTCACACCATTATAAGACACACACATACAACTCTGTTAAGGTCACTTAAAGAATCACTGATTGTGCCTTTATATCTTGTGTCCCTGTTTAAGGAAGAAAGAATACTGGAAATTGGTGGTAGTTTTCATACAAAAGCGACCTATACAGTTTTTGAATAGTTCCATTCTGTGCGGTAAGGAACAGAAGACTACTGCACATTTTGTCATCATATTTTAACTATATGCCACAGCTCATCATTAAAAAGTATGTTTCTTACACACTAACAGATCTGTCAGAATTCTGTCACTATTAGAACATCTCTTTGAGGACTGACAATTTTTCAGTATTTCAAATAACGATGCCCGAGATGCACATTATCAAACCCCTGGGAACGGATTTACAACACAGTCTCTCCAGAGCCTTACTCATTTAGGCACTGCTAATGCTGTGTTTGTATCGTTCCTCTTCCAAGTTGAGGATAAGGGGGGTAGTACAGCCAATAAACAGTAGACCCTTAATAAACCACAAAGTCCAATGCTGCCCTCAGAACTCAATTTCTCTTCCTCTACTTCTTCATGCCTGTCTTTGAAGGTGTTAGACAAAGTCAAAGCACATTTTACACTTTATTTACAACTTATTTGTCCAACTGCCTTT
The DNA here is from genome assembly GCF_000708025.1 of Charadrius vociferus. Taxonomy (NCBI): domain Eukaryota; kingdom Metazoa; phylum Chordata; class Aves; order Charadriiformes; family Charadriidae; genus Charadrius; species Charadrius vociferus. The sequence goes on along the minus strand of NW_009648925.1, from coordinate 3,217,550 downwards.
AATAAGGGTCAATAATACCACAGGCGTAATTTTTTTAGCACATTTCAAATGAATTTATCATCAAGGAGGGTCCTGAATATATTTTAGCATATCTTCAATACTATGAATAGCAAACAATGTTTTTTAAAACGTAAGAGAATCCACACCCTTTTAAGGTGCAAAGATGAGAACTGGAAATTGACAAAATAAAACCTGAGAGGTTTTTACTGTTCTCCTTATGTGTGAAAAGACAAATTCAATAGATTTGTCCACGTTAAGACTATTAGTTTGACAAATTATTTGCAGAAAATTTCAGCTAAACACAGAATTAAGCAATCCAGTGCAGAAGAGTAAACCCAGCAGCACTATGCAACTGTAATGATGAAAGAGTAGACCTCCCTCCAGAGTGCTAGTTCTCTCATACATCAAAAAAAAAAAAAAAAGAAAAGAAAAAAGGGCAGCTTCACAGTAGGCACAAAGGGCCTCACAGTTGTGTTATACAGTATTACTGGTATTTTACATAGATGTAAAGCAGTGATGAATCAGGCTCTTCAACTGCACTCACCCATTTAGAGTTCTGAACTTTACAGCATGGACTTCTTTTACTACACCTTAGTATAACATATCATAAATTAAGATGTTCTTCCCTCTTCAAGTATGCTTTACTGCTGATTGAAGATGTCAATTCACAACTGCAGATACTGGAGTCTTAATTACCAGCTCAATATGCTGTACATGTCATCTTCACACCACCCCTTTTGACTGTCTCTTTTAGAAAGGTTCCTCTAAATATACACCATACTTATCTGCAACTTATCTGTAACTGCACCCAATTGGATAAGCATTAAATCACTGCTGACGCCATTTTTTAATTACCCATCAGAACTGGGTGCAGAATTATCTATCAGAACGGAACTCTGCAAAGGGCTGCCATGATGTTACCACATGATCTCATTGTTCACACAAATTCAGAAAGACAACTTCCAACTGAAGGGCACCTTCTGTTCTATGCCTACTTTCTTCTAGCCCTTCATGCCGGTCTGCTCATTTTCTTCCCTCCTTTGTAGGAGAAACAGTAAAATTGACCAAACTGATTCTTTTCTCACATAATGACAAAACGATTACAAGTACCGTATTACATGCCAGGCCCTCCTCCACTAAGCTAACAGCTACTCATATGGTGGAGGTAAGGGGAATCTCATTGCTACCCCAGGAAGTGTGCAATGCTTTAACATTTGCCATGCTTTAACATTATAAATACTTTCATATTGAATTTAACAACACATCAGCACTAAATTCAACAAAAAGCACAAACATGTTAGTGGCAAGAAGCATGCTCCAAATCACATCACATATCTAGAAGTGTATTCTGACAGAAAGGAGGGATGCAATACAGATGTTTCTTCTTTTAACTGTATTATATATGAAAGCAGTCTGGAAAAGCAAGATACTGAACAAGTCTCACTCAAAAAGTTAAAGAGTAAAACTGTGTTTTATTTTACAAGAACCTCATCATGCAACTGCATAGCTTACAAGTTCCATAAAGCTGTGTGAGAATTTAATCCTGGACTTCACCATGGAGCTCACTTGTGCGGACAGCCCTTTAGAAAAAGTAGAACACTCATGACACTTTCAATACATCTCCCCAGGTGAGACTGCATGCTCTCTGCTTGGGGGGAAGGGGAGGGGTCAGAATACAGCCTCTTCATTTGATTTATTTGCTCTAAGTCACAGGTGAAAAACTCATCATGGGATTTCTCATCCTTACCATTCTTATGCCCACTTTCTAAGACATTAAAAATAAGTAACGCATAATAGAGTCTCTCGCAAGACTTTAACCAAAAGACCACACAAACGCGAGGAAAAAAACTGCGTGCAATATTGTTGAAAGAATCCTTGTTAAAAATTGAATGTTAGGCTGAACTTGTTGCTCACATTTTCTCCCATTTTGCTGGTTTTCTCTGGTGAGAATGTGGGCATAAGTTTCAAAAAACCTAACCCAGAATCATTTTACAGACTTCCTTTTGATGTCTAACAGACAACACATGGAATAATTCTAATCTACACAATCCAACCTTTAACATTTGGGTTACTTCAAAACCAGGAGGCAATTCATAAAAACAGATTATCACTGTTCTTTATGAAGTACCAGGTACCCCAACATTATAAAGGTAACAAGCACAAATACAGGCATATTTCTTTAAAAATATTTACATATGTAACTAAAATCTACTATCTTGGGATTACAGCTTTTTTTTTTTTCAAAATCTAGAATTTATCTCCAGTGAATTAAGAAACTAGAGTACATTTATTTGCACCAAAAGTGAAATCCATATAGAAGATAAGTATTTACAAGATTTTGAGTTTATTGAGAAAAATAACATTCCTCTGCTTCAAACAGCATGAAGCTAAGGCTCCACATGAACAAGCATCATAGTATCAGAAAGGGCTGTTAATTTCTAGGAACCTACAGTGACTTATGTTACTCTACATGTGGATGGATGCTCTGATTACAGGTTTGGGGTAAGGAAGAGAAAGCAGCTGCCCTGAAGACTTTATAATGAGACAAGCTCCTTGAGACATTCTCCATGTCAAATCACAGAAGATCTTATGCATATAATGACATTAGATAACCATCACTTTTTTCAGGCAGTCATGCTGACACTTGCATCAAGACTGATTTTTCTTTAATGAGAAGTTGGCTAAAGTAACAACAGAGATGTGGCATATCTGGGCTACTGCAAGGTATTCAGATGATGTGAAGGAGTCAGTAAGCATGATCTGTATCAATTAAAGCATGTTTAGATTTTAAAATAACTGTCAGGAATAATTTTCAAATAAAATTGCTTCCAAAAGATTCTGCATAGATTTGCATAAAGTACAGCAATATTTGGCGTGGTAAGCAATGAGAAAAAACACGCAGGCCCCAAAACCCACCTGCGCTTGAATGTAAGAAAAATGAATGAAGGACAGAGGGAAGATTATACTGGAAAGTGGTAACGGAGAACATCCAGGCATTGCTGTGCACAAACAATTGCCGGGGAGCTTCCACACGCCATGGTAAAAGAAAGCAAATTTTGTATGAAAGAGGGGGCAGTGAGGAGATTTTGCTATTAACTACAGAATAGTGAGATCAATACTAGAATGCTGTCCCAAATTCTGGGTTCCATATTACACACTGGAACATCTTTAACTTTCAGTAAGGACTGCAAAATCTATTCAGGAGCTAGATACCTTTCAGTCTATTTGATTATCAAGAAAAGATGATGTCAGATTTATTTTTATTTCTTTTGATCCACAAAAATTCACATAAACAATTCCTGTTGTGATACAAACGGAAGTAATTTTAAGGAGAATAAGACAGCAATCAACACTTGCTTTTCACCATGGGTCATTAGTTTTTATATATATTTTGTAACTTAACTTACCTCTTTTACACTATGTGTTACTGCCCACGTCAGGAAAACCCTTGACATCACTTGGAAAGCAGTCAGAACAACAGAAGAGGGAACAATGCCTGGAAGATATTTCGCAATTAGTAAATATTCCTGACTATCGGTGGGAAGTGGGGGTGGGGAAATAAAACACAGCTAAGCCAAAGTCCAGTTATTTGAAATTTTTGGAAGAAAAGCTTTTTTTTTTTATTTGAGAGTATAAATTCTGTCCTGTGGTGTGTTTATACAGCCTAATACAACGCAATCCCCTGACAAGATTTTGTGCATCAAAATGAAAATAAAAGTAATTGGTCTTGTTGCAATCATAGCACATTCCTTAATACACAAAACAGCTGAATAAGATGGGACAACCTCAATCAAATAGCTTTTGGGACAGTCTTCCAAATAAATCCTGTTTGATTAAACTATCCAAGATACTCTTCATTGCTGTGATTTAAAAAGTAAAACCAATAAAGATGTTTTGCACAGTATATCCCAAAAAACAGCAAGCAAAAGGTAGAAGAAGAAACTTTGAAGAAACACTGACCTAGCCCATATTCTGATAGATACAAAGTTTATAATCCCTCCGTGGAAACACAACTTTTTTTTTAAAAAACAAACAAACAACCAACCAAAAAAACCCCAAGGGATAGCTGATGTGTTGGTAGATACAGAGACATTTTAAAGATTTTCTCAAGGAAGCAGATTTCACTGGTTCTCCTAAGCAACTTCCAAGGTGCTGATTAAACTGCCACGAGAAGGATCCTACACACCCAGGTCTGACAGAGCAGAAATAGTTTTACACTGCAAGATTACACAAAATTTCTAAACTTAACAGCACAAGGTTTTATTTTCTTCCAACAGCATGAAGACGACAAATGGAAGTGCAGTTGCAGCTTCTAATACACAGTCAAAAGTGCTTCTAAAACAAAGCAAATCACAGCAAGCAACACAACAGCCTCAGAAAGATGTAAAGACCAAATTGGAAAGTGGAAGAGGAAGAAGGAATAAGAAAAGCCAAAAGCAAATTTCATTAGAATTATTTTCAGTCACAGAACTGAAGTGTACTGAAGTACGCTTTCAGAGTAAAAAGGGAAAAAAAAATCCTACAAACACAGTTCTTTTCAGTTTTATTTCATATTGTTCATAAACTAATTTCTCTTTTAAAACCTCAGGACAGAATTTCTGTTACACAGACAACAACATAAAATCCCACAGTCTGTATTCATTAAAGGCTCACTCCTACAATATCGAAGAACTTTTCTTTTATACAATTTAGATCATCCCTTCCTAAACAAGATAAACTAATGTTCTTGCAAAGGAATCTATAAATAACCCAAAAAGACTGTGTAGGAACCATCCAAGTTTCTCTCACAAGTAAGGCAAACAAGTTTTTTCATTCCAGCCAAGACAATGCCAATCTATGCCAAAAACAGGAGATCAAAATAAGCGACTCACCACCTACAATTTATGTAAACTTTACTTGCCTCTAATTATTTACTCATTGCACTGAAAAGGTACCCGACAGACAATTTTAAACTTGTTATTTTTAAAAACATTTGTCACCACTTATCCAAAACTACACATGCTAGAGCAGTGCTTGACAGAGGGCTCAGGTCATAGAATGAATCATAGAATGGTTTAGGTTGGAAAGGACCTTGGAGATCGAGTTCCAACCTCCCTGCCATGGGCAGGGACACCTCCCACTAGACCAGGTTGCCCAGGGCCACATCCAGCCTGGCCTTGAACACCTCCAGGGATGGGGCCTCAACAACCTCTCTGGGCAACCTGTGCCAGTGCCTCACAACCCTCAAAGTAAAAAATTTCTTCCTAATGTTTAATCTAAACCTGCCCTCTGCCAGTTTAAAGCCATTCCCCCTCGTCCTGTCACTGCATGCCCTAGTAAAAAGTCCTTCCCCAGCTCTCCTGTAGGCCCCCTTTAGGGACTGGATCCAGAATCAAGCGGCAAGTAAGGCGTGCCCAGACCCCTTCCAGATCCTGGACTAGGCCCCCCACCTCCAGCAGGAAATCCTCCAACTCCCAAGTGCTTTCCCTCTCCCAGGGAACTCCTGACGGAGAACAGGCTGTATGCATAGCTTACAGGTGGAGCCCTCAGATCCCTGCTTTAGGCTGCTCAGTTAGGAAAGTCAACCAAAACAGGCTGTATGCATAGCTTACAGGTGAAGCCCTCAGATCCCTCCTAACTGAGCAGGCTAAAGCAAAGTCAGCCAGTGCTGACTGGCTTACCAGAGGGCTACTGGTAAGCATCGCTACCATAGGAAGGCTGGTACTGTAGTGATTCTGTAGGCTGGGCCTGTGCTCAGCAAAGCCTTGCTTTTCTTCTTTGTTCCCTTCACAAACTCCCTGTACTACTATTGCTTCTTCATTTTGGTGGCCTCTATCACCTCTTTCCATATCAAGTTCCTCCAGGCAGAAGCTCTTCCACGCTATCAATGCCACTCATACACTTGGATTCTGTCTGCTACACAAGTCAAGGAATTGTATGTTCACTTTGCATTTGCCTGTCCTTCAGTCTCTCCTCTTGGTCTCTGGGCTACATGTTACCTCCTCTTATTATGTAGAGCTCTCCTTCCTCATTTTTTAAGTCTTTGCCACATGCCAAACTTCTGTTCCCCTATCAATCTTCGTATTTTGAAGAACTTGCCTCACAGATGCTAACATTACAGATTCTGCCGAAAAGATGTGGAGAGAAAAGTTATGCTGATACACACAGCCATCTGTCACAGATAAGCTCCTCTATTGACAGAGAATTACAGCTCTAGTTATAGCAATTAGTTTAGCAGGGGCAAAGTAACCTGCAAATTTCCTGTTTCTCCCTGCATAAAAACTTTTACCAGAGTCAGGAGGACTACAGCAGACAGTGGCGGTGTATCCAGCTGTGCAAAAACCCCTCATTTTATTTAGCTAACAAATGTTTCCATTAACAGAGAAAAAAATAATCCATGAGCAGTTATAATAAAATAAGTGGGTTTTTGGTAAAAAAAACTTTGTTAAGGAAAGCAAAAAGATAGAGTTATAATGGTATAAAATGTTGCACCATTCCACTAATGGCTCTCTTCACTAATATTAAATTGTGTGACTGAGAATAACATGGGCTAAATGGATCCACATCTCAAATCAGCTGAGCCAGGATTATTAGCTTTGCACACAGACAGGCTGTTAAAGTCATCTTTTTTACTGTTCTACACCAGCCTGGAAGGTGAGACCCAGTACTCTCTCCTGCTATTCACCGATTTGTGTGGACATATACACTACAGTGTGAGGAAAAGATAATCCATTTTTTTTTTTTACACTCTTTTTTAGATTTAGTACCAGTAAACATTAGCATCTGCACACAAGCTTAGCTTAAGAAAACAGTAGAGCATTATAGATTTAGGATGGTAAAATAGCATTTTATTTGTAAGTTTTTTTGCCCAGTGTTCCGAGATTTAACTTGTCCTTCTTGCCACTTGTTAAATAAGACTTTAAAAATTTCACACTTTATTATTAATTTTTGACAAATGTTTTAACAGTATGGTTTATTCTGGGACAAAACAGTAACTGAGATTTAGTAAAATAAAACAGTATTGGAAGGAATACCTCGGCAGCACGGGCAACTATATGATACATATAGTTTACTCTGAGAAGCCTTTACATTAATATGAGTATATGATCATTCATTTCTCGGGATGATCTGTGAGGTCTACAAGTTGTCCTTTATGAAATAACATTTTCAGATATTCAGGAAGGTCAGAACTGCTTTGTCAACTACAGAATTAGACTGCCCTCTGCTGACAAATTTATGTATTTCATTTAAGTTTTCAAACTATGGTTATTCAGGAAAAAAAAATAATATCTTTTTCACAGGAATTCAGTATGAACTTACTTGTACCATAGTGATACACCCTCCAGTATGTAGATAGTTTGTACAATACGTGAACAATAGCAGGTTTGCAGCTGCAGCTTTAGGAACATTAATGCCATCTTACTCTTTAAATGGCAAACATTCAGATAGCAGCACAAACACTCATGTTTAAAGTCACAAGACCACCTACGTGGACATAAATAAGACTGTCTCTTTGTGAAGACCGGATTGTTTAGAAAAATCAGAGTTAAGCAAAGGTATGCAGACAGGCACTGCTTCCCTTCTATAGCACATTGGCTTTGATCTCGCAGAGATTGTGAAACATCAGCTATTCTATGAACAAAACATCCAAAGTCTGAGGCCAAACTGTTCACTGCTCATGATGACTAACAAACCAGACAAGATGCAATCCTGTTACTCAGACATGAGGCTCTTCGGGTTGACTGAACCGTGACACTGCTACTGACCCCATGCCACTTATACACAACGGAGTTCCTGCTACCAGCCTAACAAACAAGCCCCATAAGTACAGGCTAACAAGAATTGTTGAGTCAAGTCTTAAATAATTCTTATTCTCCTAAACAGTTCCATTAAAGCACAGCCCAATCTGCGATAAAGAATGGCTACCCCTTCCTAATTTTACAACGTGTATCTATGCTCTATGGATGTGGGCAAAGTTCTAGTGCTTGAAATGTTATTTTTTATTGGATTTTAAATTACTTCCAGCTAGAAATATTTTTTGGAGGAAAGACAGCTTAGTACAGATTATAGGATGTAGAGATGGAGAGTAATGATCTACTATAAAACATTTATAAACTGCTCTAATATTTGTAGCACTGGAAAGAATTAGATAAAAATAGAATGTCAAGTAATTGAAAACCTGTTACACTCTATTCCTTTTTGTGATTTAACTTGTCAAATTATTTAGTAAAAAATTGGAATGTACTTCAAGCAAAAATTAGTGAGTTATGCAAGAATTAAATCTGGCAATTCATGGACCATAACATTTTCCATGCTGATTTCCATTGCTAAAAATGCAGTCCTCTATAAAAATAATAAAACTGAAAATTTGCAAGCTTACCAAATGCACAGTGCAGAATCTAGAACAAAAAGAAAAATTCAAATCACTAACATTTCAAATGAAACAATTCAGAAACACATTTAGTTCTATCACAAGAGCTTAAGATTCAATATTTGTATTTCAAAGATTAAGCTTATTATTTAGCTCTGCTGCCCAAGCTAAATAGCAGACAGTTAGCTCCCTCACCGCTTGCTGAAAGGGAAGATTCAACATTTGTGTGAGGCATATTTCTTACATTTACCTTCAAATCATTCTATAAATGCTAAATTGGAAATCACTCTATAAAGTCTATACATGAAGAAACAGGTACCTAGAAAGCACTGTTCAACAAAGGCTGCCTTATTTCTCCTAAACAAAACACTTGTGCAAATATTAGTAACTCCAGGGAAGAAGACTACACCTACCTCAAGCAAAGCTCCAGTTTGGAAGAATTTCAGGGGCTTTTCTATTGAATAGTAAAGGCTATGGTAGCTACCTTTAGCCAGGTATGCTCGAACTAGACCAACTGCAATAACGAGCCATCTGAAAGAGAGAAAAAAAGTCTAAGATAAGGAGACATTAAGCAGAACATAAATACAAAGAAATCCCTAATCCCTCTTCCAATATCTGAGAAAGCAACAGGTATATAACTGTCCTGAGAGATACTGTTTGCCTACCCTGTGCAACACTGAAAACATTAAATATTTGGATTCTCTGCAAATTTATCAATGTTAAATATTATGCCTTTTAAAAACATATTTCAGCATGAACATGATACCAGTATCTTTAAAATCTGAGTTTAATTTTCAGTGAGTTGTATTTAATTTAGTTATGGAAGGCACTGGTGACATTTTAAATAAGACTGGCATCATATTTCATTTCGTTTAAGCAGAAAACCATTTACTGCTCGTCAAAGATCTCTCACCATACTGTAACTTAAAGAAGTATTAAACAATTAAGATTCAGAAGCTTAATTGCTAGCGTATATTTTATGAGAAACAGCTATGGATAAGTAACTGCAAGAGAACTGAGCCTGCTAAAGCCCTGAAGGCAGCGATGGCCATGCTTGTTCCAGCTTTCCTTTTTAAGCAACAAATGCATCTACAGAAGTAGTGCCTATATAACTGCAACTATACTATAAACAATATGACCTATTGATCCTGCTGATTTTCCCCTTAGGTAATTTAGGAAGCAACCCTAAAAGTTTTTACTCCAGTCCTGGCCGATGCAGTAACATCTTTCACTACCACAGCTGTCCAGAGTTGGTGCTTGCCCACAACCTCAGAAATTCTTCAGTGGAGTCTCGGACAAGCCACAAAACAAAGGTGGGTACACCCTGGTCAAACACTTTTTCATTTGAAATTAGCATCTCTAGTTAACTTTCGTTTCCATTTGCTCATGGCAAACAGGGGGAAAAGGGGTTGGTCAACAAGAAGTGGGAATCCTTACCAGCAGCTCCCAAACTTGTCACTGACAGGCTCATCCTGGCTGTCTTGCCCTCAGCTACTCCTAACGCCATCCTACTTTGCCTCCACCTCCCTCCAAACCCAGAAGTGCTGTTAAAAAGCCCGTGCTAACAGCCACCAGGTGCCCCGCTAACAATGGCGCACCTCAGTGGAAGTGTGTGTACACACAGAAAATCCCTTAACTACGCAATAGCTTTTTACCCTATCGGCAGCTGTGGTTTTGTAACTGGGAAAATGAAGAAATTCCCTCAATTTACAGCATGTCCAATGCTTACAAGTACCACATTAGCTTAGGTGTTATGAAGTATATACAAATATTGTCCCAAATGCAGCAGTTGTTTGAAATACACTGTAAAGTTCAGATTTTTCAATAAGTCACTCTGGCATACAAGTTTGTGTTCGTAACAACATTTGTTAGTACAACAACAAAAATAGTTGTTTCATTTCTGCCTGGACTTCTGAGAAGACGAGCATCAAAGAAAAGTAGTAGGAACGGGGAAGAGAAATGGGCAATGAGAAACAAGCCCTCCCTTTTTTCAGTAGTGACAAGTTATTTCAGTTAAAGCTGTCTTGTGAAACCCAAAGACAAACATTTGCCAAGTAACTGCTGTTTACAAAGAAAGAATCAGATTAATTTGGTATTTGGACTGCAGCATAGAATAAACCAGTAAGCACTACAGTATTAACGACTCTCCCTTGCAGCACCGACTGCTTCTCTTTCAGAGCATTGAACCAGCGCAGACTGACACTGCCCTGTTCATATCTGTCAAGTTTCTCTATTTTTCCTCATCTTCTGTGTTAGTTGAGAAACTTCGCTGAATTGAGCAATTTCTCAGGTTGCACAAGATCTTGGTTGTGCCTGGAAACTGTTCTCACCTTAACTGAGCAACTGGTGATGTACGGGGCTCCCAGAGGAGCTCCAGCCTCTTGGCTCATCTCCACCCTCCCCACCGGATAACTTTCCATTCCCAAAGACCACAACTCTCTTTCAATAATCATAGAATCATAGAATGTTCTAGGTTAGAAAGGACCTTGAAGATCATCGAGTTCCAATCCCCCTGCCAGGGGCCGGGACACCTCCCACTAGACCAGGTTGCCCAAGGCTACGTCCAGCCTGGCCTTGAACACCTCCAGGGATGAGGTCTCAACAACCTCTCTGGGCAACCAATAATAATAAAATTACTGTCCTTCAAAAAACATTTTTTACATATCAAAGTATTAATCTATACAAAATTAAAAGCTGTGCCTACTTTGTGTTGAAGATTTTAGTACCTGTCCTGCTTCTGTGATTCTTAAATAGTTCTTCACCCTCTATGACTACAGAAAATGGAGTAGGAGCAGGTGAAAGCAAGGAAGATCAAGTGAAGAAGAAACTTGGTGAGAGGTTTAAAAGGGCATCAAAAGGCACCACTGTCACATGGAAGCTAAGCTGCAAGTTCGTTTTTGCAGCTTTCTCTGACCTAGACACTAAAGTCTACCAGATACACCAGCTGGAGTTATATTTCATTGAATTACCACTGCCATGCACGTAAACTTTAAGCTAGACTCTTACACTCTTTGATTAATCCAAACTAAGAAAAATAAATACTGCATACACAAAATTTAATTTTTACTTTCACTTGCTCAGACTTGATAAGCAAGCTTTATACTCAGGTCCTCAGATTAATTTGCTTTATTTCTCTTACAAGTTATAAAAAGGTGTTTTCTTATGCAAAGTTTGCTGTGGTTCTGCATCATTTATGCAAGAAAATACAGCAAAGCTATGCAGTGAATGAACCCGAAGAGGCAGAGGTGTACTTTGACTCTCAACAACCAGTCACTGAAGATGTGGACAATGAAAGTCAACCCAGAACACTACTCAACACTGATAACATGTACCTTTGCAAGTTCAAAAGCTATTAAGATCCATCTTGTTGAGTGAAATCCTTTCGAAATTCAGTGTTTGTACCACCATCAGCTACTTCTACCCAGAAGTACTAGTCAGTTACGGCACTTGATTAAAACCAAGAAACATAATCATATTTTAAAGCAGCTTATCAAACATTTACACTCAGCATGCCCTCCCTCTCCACCCACCCCCCCTCCCCACCGTTACTCAGTGATTTCAGTGAACCACAGTTTTTAGGAAATAATTTCTATGCTGCATCTATGCCTCCAGAATGAGCTTCCTATGCCAGGTCAGGCACGACTACATGACTTCATGCTGTGACAGGAAAATAAGAGTTCAACTGAATGCAAGGGAAGAAAGATGCAATGCTTTCTCCATCTTAATGCTTTCATCCATGGTAAAAAACCAACCCTGAGCAAGTACAGCTGAGAACCAACTGCGGGACTGAGTATTCCCTGTTGTATCATGTCAGTCCCTTAACAGCCAAACATGAAACAAATGGTAAGCGTATGCGGCTTCACTCAGGGTTCCACAGGTATAGACTTTTTCTACTGTCTTGCTCTCGCAAAAGTATTGTATTACTAGGGATCCATATACTACATGCACTACAGTATAAAATTAGAAACAAGATCTATTATTTTTAAAATCAATGTTTTCTTTAGCTAAGTCAAGATAAATGCAAAGTATATACAATAATAATGCCACGAGTTTTCAATTGTTACTTGATCCATTTTAAATAAAGCTAACATCTAAGGCAACTATGATTTTGAAACATTTACTCTACTACCCGTTTATTCCATGAAAAAGCTGTTGTGTGCCTTAGTTTAAAAGCCACCTTTTTGTAACACAAAACAAACAAACAAATAAAAAAAGAAATTAAAAAATCCTGTGTGCTTTTACAGCATCACCTCATCATCTGGGCACCTTCAAATTTTTGGTGTTTTCACTATTCTCTTTTCAAGGCAGTGCTCTCTGAGAAACTAAGTCTGAGCACTGATTGACACAGGGACAGTAATTAATTACTGCCACCAGCTGTGTATCAATCTTTTCATATGAAAAACTGAGTTTCTGCCAACCAACTCCTGAAAAACTGCCTTATTATGAAGTCTTTTAAAAAGAAGAAAATAACTAATCGAGTTTTTTCTCTGCCCTCAGCTCAATGTTGTACATTTCAGCAGTGTCCAAGGGAAACGCAAAATCCTCACCCATTTGAAGCCAAGTCAGAGCCCTCGGTAACCTCCCCCAAAAGAACCAGAATTTTCTAGGACGTTTGGTATCAATCAGGAAAACAGGTAACATTATGATCAAGGTTTACCTGACAATGGGAAACTAAATACAGATTTATGCTATTTATTTCTGAGTTTCTAATACTTGGATTTGTTTTAATTTTTTTCTCCTGATGAAATAGAAATTTCCTATGTTCAGGAACTAAAAGGTTCAGGACCTTTAAAGAAACATTCCATTTATACTGCAATTTCTCCCCCAGATTTTTGAGATCTTTTATAAACGTAAGGGAATTAAATATGAGCAGCTCAATGAACAGGCAAACGCTTTTACTTCTAAGAAGAGCTCTGAGAGCTTAACTTCTTAACATTGTTCAGGGACATCCCAACAAAACCGAAGAGCCCTCCTGACTGCCTGCACTGCGTTGTATTGCTCATGTAATTAAGATTTTTGAAAAAAGAGATTAATTTTTATCAAACTGGTGGGTAAATATCATTCCCCTCTGAGTGAAATACCCTGCAAGTATCACATGAAGCCATAAATCTGCTTAGCACTTCCATTTCCCAGTAACACACCTATTGGGTAATGGGTATCACGAGCACCTTACAAAAACTGCGCTCTCCCCTCTCAGCCGCCTTTATTCCGCCTAGGTGTAACTATTGTATAATACGAAATAGCACCAGCTGCCACCAGCAAGGACCCGAATCATCACATCCAATTGCCTTATTGAAATAAATCATACCTATATTAATTCTTTACTAATCTTCCTCAAAAAGAGTGAGACTAGTCTGTTTGTCAGACTCCTCACCCGCCAGGATTTATCTAGCGGAAAACAGGCTCATTCAGGATCTGTTTTAAAGGCTCTTTTCTCCTCCCACCCAAATATCCTCAATCTTTCAAAAGATGGTTTTATTTTTATCTGGATTCCAATAAGACTCTACAGCCTCTTAAAAAAAAAAAAAAAGAAAGAAAAGAAAAAAGTCTCCTTTATACGAATGAGAGTCCCCAGTTGTCGCTATTTTTATTTCTGCGCCGAAGAACACACCCGAGCCTGCACCAACTGGCCCAGGTCTCCATTTTGCTACCCGGGGCAAGAGCGGAGCATCAGGCAGGACCAGGAGCTCACACCTCGCACACCGCAGCCTTCAACCTCACCCCAAGCACAGAGCAGCCGAAGGGCTTACGGGGAAACCTCGCAGGGCTCTTAAAGGGCAGCAGCTTTGCCTTCTTAACTATCCCCATGGATAAATTCCCTGCGTTTAGGTTCTCCCCGCTACTGGGAAGTTCTGGAGTCCACACCACAGAGGTGGTGAGGTGAGAACAGCGATCTGCGCAACCACCTGGATGAGAGAACAGTCGCGGAGCAAATTAAGGTGTCAATTCTAAACTCCAGCAGATCCCAGAGAACGCGGACCCGTGCTGCTGCGCTGCCTTCGCCGGGGAGGGGGCGACGGGCGCCGACCGGCCGCAGAGAGGCCCGGCACGGGCAGGGGACACCGCACCCGTCACCGCGCCGGGTTATCCCGGCGGCACATGGCGGAGCGAGCACGCAGAGCGACCCTGCACACAGGCGCGACAGACCCCCCTCCGGCACGGGAAGCGCAGGGGAGGGCTCCGCTTGGAGGTTTTTAATGTTATCGAGAGCGCGAAGGACGACCCCCGACTGCACGACGGAGAGCGGGAACGGCACCGCGCCTCCGCCCGGCGCTGGGGCAGGCGGGGGAGGACGGGGACAGAGCAGGGGACGGACACCGCCACAGAGAGACCTCATCGCTCCCTCCGGCCCAGCGCCCCGCGCCG
>NW_009648925.1:3196616-3202079 GCF_000708025.1 Charadrius vociferus | reverse complement strand
TGGCGGGGCGCTTCCCCTCACGGCCCGGGCGGGGCGCCCCGCGGGGAGGCCGGGCCTGGCGCTCCCCGTCCCGCGGATAAACGACCTTTTCGGTCACATTTTAATAATAAACCGGGTAAAAATGCCCCTCTGCGGTCTCACTCCTGCAGGAAGAAATAGGTCTGTCATTTCCTTAGGGAAATTAATAGCGCTGGTTTTCAAGGTAAGGTTATTTCAGGAATATTTAGTAGGTTTTCATCGCTGGTATGGTTTAACAACCTGCTGAAGCCGAACGCAGCCGGAGCTGTAACTCATTTTCTGCTGAAGTTTTATACAATAGCAAAAACTTGGGTGGTGTTACTTTCATAGCAAGACAAACTCCAGTAGCCTCTTTAGGGGAGATAGAACTAGCACTACTTTTCCAAAAAGTTACAGTGAAAGGACAAAAATACTCCTTTTTTTTTCTTTTCACTACAGAAATTGCAATTATTCAGTGGAATTACTTCTCAGCTTCTAGGAACAATTCTCAATTTACTTTTCATGCTGGTTATAGTGCGGTTCCTTGAGGAGCAGTGCAGCCTAAGAGCATGAGCCTCCCTCCGCTCCCAAAAAATTCACTTTCATGAAAGTACGTACATGCCCTGATAAACTCATGGCGTTACACACGCATCTCTTGCAGTCAATAGGGCTCAAAATTCAAAGGTGATTTATGAGAATTTCATTTTAAAACAACAATGTTTTAGTGCAATGTTCCAATAAATATTCCAAGAAATTTTAGAGAAACATCATTCCTCAGTCATGTATGCAACTAAAAAATTTTCTACGTTTAAATCCTGACACCTGCTACAGAGGAGGGAGCTATGAAGTGCTGTGCTGACTTCCTTGTGAGCAAAGAGAAACAGCAACAGAGAATCTTTGCATACCACACATACAATTAGCAAACGTCTCTTCATTAACCAGAAACACGCACAGGTTGCTTGGGTGGTTGGACACACCTGTAGTTAAGTAAATTAAGTTTCTGGAAATCCAGAAAGCCATATTTTCTTTGTCTCTTGAGACGACTGAATTTTGTACAAAAGAAACACAAGAAGAATGAAGTGGTCCATCTTGGGCGGTCCCGATGTCCTGCGTAACCTCTGCTGTTGGGGGTCGTTTCAACCCTACCACGCCCCAAGAGGGGCTCTGCAAACGTTACACAAGCAAGACAAGGTTTATGGGAAGAGGCAATAGCTTTTATTAGACCAAGTAGGATGGCTGGCAAAATTAGACAGGGTTTCAAGTACACAGAATATCCTTCTTCAGTGGAAAGAGAATAATCTATTCTTCAAGCAAAAAAAAAAAAAAGGATTCAAGGTCAAATACAGGTTGGAGTCAATTGCTCAGAGTTGAATTAGATTATATGTATCACATAATTTTTGAAGCAGAGGTCATTGTTTCCTGCAGACTAGAAGGGATGTTAATAGGAGGCAGCAGGGAGATGGTAAGCTAGTCATATCCTTGGGGAAAAAAGAAAAATAGGCAGTTTACAGCCTGTGGGACGTTGAAGGACTGGTAAAGGGGGAGGGGAAGGGAAAATCTGTGCAGGAACACCAATATTGAGCCTGTGGGTGTTGATACCCAGCACGCGTCCCCGCAGACCTTCCTGTGCCCACAGAGCAGGCCATCAGAGCCGGACCTTCTGCTTTGTGCATGCGCCTACCTGAACGGAAACCAGTGGTCAATGAATAAAGTTAGTCACATTCACAGGACAGTAGAGCACATCTTGCAAAGAGGACTGTTTCAAGGGCTGAACACTTGCTGAAGACGTGTTGCTACAAGCAGGATGTTTCACAGACTTGGCCTTCAGGAGTTTTTGCGTGGTCCTGCGTGGTCTGTGGTGTCTTGGACTACACGCTGGAAGAAGTCTGCATAAAGGCAGTGCAAGCATATTTGCTAAATATCTTAATCTTTACAGTTTCTAGGAACATTGGTATAAGTACACATCTACATCCCCGAATTTTTTCTCTTTCTCTTACGCTCTTTCTGAACTATACGTTTCCCAACCATAAGGGAATTCTCAACTGTAAAAGAAAACCACAGCTGTCATGGTGCCCCATCCACGTTTACGCTTCTGTTTGCTGTGAAGGATGCGGCGAGGCCGGAGACGTGCGGCAGAGCACATGGCTACAACTGCTGTCAGCCCCAGGCTGTACCTGGTGGCGCTTGGGGAGAGCAGCCCCCGCACAGCACTAGCCTGCGCTGACAGGGTCGGAGTCCAGCAGCAACACAAAGATCAAGGAGGTTTTGCTGTTGCCACCTCATCCATTTTTGGGCCAAGCAGCTCTCAGGACAGAATAGGAGAAGACCGCTGTTACGGCTCTGCTTAGCCAACGTGAACGCAGTGACGCCTGCAATGGAGTATACAAGGAGCGTGCTTTGTGGTATTATTTATTTAGGAACTGTGAGTAACTACAGCCGTAGCATTCTCATTTTTGCAATTCTGATGGCTTAACAAACTGGGAGAACATTAGCATATTTTTATTAAGGTACAAAATACACCCCATTGTTGCCTAAAACATTTAAAAAAAACGTGAGAAAAGCTCTGTATGCTCTAAATCAGATTTGAAACCTTTCTGTATAAGGAATTGTGGCAATACTGTGTTTAGTATAACAAGAGGTTTTATCAATTGAAAAGGAAGAGACATGCTGGCAATCTGAACTTAGCAACAAAGAGTAAAGCAGTTAAAAACCATTGTGTCATCCACGTTAGTTCAGCTTTGAATGTAGAAGAGCAAATCATATGAAACACATACACAACTAGGTAATATCAAACAACCTAAGGTTCATATTGTACACACCTGTATTAAAGTACACTGACTACTTAATGGTGAGGTTTTAAGGTAATGTTTTGTTTTAAAAGAGGTAACCTTAGAAATGCAAATGGTTGCACTTTACACACAAAAAGTGGAAAAGAAAGAATCACTTTTGGAATGATACATAGATATAAGACACACTGGTTTGGGATTATGCATATCACCTTGCAGCCTCTGATATTACCTCTGAACAGCAACAAAAAAAATAATTAAAAAGTGCCAATACTGTGAAAGGAAAGCAAAGTTACTAAATCTGAGTGCATTAACCATTTCTGAGAAAAAAAAAAACCCTGGGTTTTGGATTTTTTTGTTTTTCTGCATTTTTAAAAAACGCAACAGCCTTACTGGTGCAGGTTCAAGACGAAAACAAGACAGTCAAGCTCATAAGGTAGAAATAGGTCCTATATAGGTTAAGATTCTTTGGAAACTGCTAAGTATAAAGGAGTTTGTAATCCAGGCTACTATCTTTTTGCTTACTCCAAAAATCTGTGGGAGTTTCCAGCTTATCATCAGTTGAGATCTGTTTTGCAATTGCCAAATAAATGCAAGTAAAAATTTAACTAACCTGGGATTCCATTCACGCACATGCACATAGAAGTCACTGATTGTGCAATAACCTGTTGGTTTGGGGTTTTTTTTCACAGCAGCATATACATGAATCACAAGTCATTAGACTGACCAGAACAACAGAAAATATTCTCAGTCTTTGTGTTTTCAGTCTTTCTTAAGTAGGCAGCTGTAACTGCACTGAAGTGACAGGTTCTATAAGGGAAAGGTGACAAGGTGTGATCAGCTGATTAAAAGCAAGATCAGAAGTATCCCAGGAGACCCCCTGGATGTTTAACTTTAGCCAGTATTACAACGGCACTGACAGGGCACTGAGAAAGGGCAGTAGTTTTAAGTTAGGAGTGTGAAATTCTGTTTAAAACAAATGAAAAACGCACCACACCAACATACAAATTGCAATGCTGGCTGTGTCAGACCTTCCCTTATAGCAGGTACTGCTCGGGGAGCAGCCTCTTTCTTACGACTGGAGAGATTCACTGTGTCTGGCAAATGGTTCCTTGTAAGGTAGATCTTGGGGCGCCAACTTAGCTGCAGTTTTGGCTGAGGAAAGTAATGGTATTGAGCAATGTTTTTCTTTAAGATGTTCAGAATATAACTGTAGGCTTGTTTTCCATACATTTGATTTTAAAAATAGACTGGGCAACTTAGTTGATGACTTGCTTAAAGTAAATCCAATCATGCTGGCAACGTAAAATTGCCAGCTGATTTGAATTAATGCCCATACATAAAGCAAACAGGTATCAACTGATCATGCTGAAAAAACAACCCCCCAAAGACCTACGTATCACACAAGGTGCTTTTGATAACTTGGTTTTCTGACCCTTATAAGGAGAGTCTTTAAATATTTTTTTTTTCAATTTTTTTTTCTTTGAGCCTTGTTTCATTCTTCCTCCTCCTCATCTTCATCTTCTCCTTCTTTTCCCATTGTTTCCACAAGGAGTTCTGCGGTGCACGTGGCTTCCCCAAGGCTGTTAACAGCTTTGCAGGTGTATTTGGCATCATCGTCCCCACATACTTCAGAAATAGTCAAAGAACAGTTCCCTTCTTCATCGTAATCTATCTGGAAGTGGCGGGACTCCTTGACAGGCTGATCATCTTTGTACCACATTACCTCAGGGTCAGGATAGCCTGCAATAGTGGAGCGAGAACAGCAATTGCAATAAACGAGTATTAACTCATCTGTAATTACTCTAAGCTTAAATTCCATGTCTGTATATGGACATGCCAATATGTTGATATCCAAATATTTCATTGAATTCTATTTAAAGTAAATGTAGATGATCGGAGGTCTTTTTACTTCACATTTACCCGAAACAACTTTATTATAAATAGCGAAAAATTGAAGGTTGGCACTGAGGTACTCACTAGATTCCACTTTCCACTACTTTAGCGGTGACTGCAGACAGCTTTTTGTGTGTCTACAGCATCAGCCAGCAAGGGACTCTTAATAGCATATTCAAGGCTTACCTTATGTTGCAGCTTTTGTGGAAACCACAGTTCCCAACACTGAGATTTAGAATTTCAAGGGTAAGGTGTTTTGGGCTACAACTAAAATTCAATATCCTCCTCAGGTTGCTTTGTTGTGGCTATTCTGAATCTTCCTCCTCCTAATCTGCTCCTTACACACCGGCCTGTCCTGTACGGTGGCTGTGGCACTCCCGTTTCCTATGTGTGTTTGTCAGGATAAGCGAGGGGGTCTAAGAAAAGCATTTTGATTATGAATTGCAACAGGAGTTTTGGAGCCTTGTGTGAAGCAAATGGCTCTGCTATACTTGAATCATCCAGAGCAGGGCTGTACAATGCATGCTGCAGAACAAGCCCTTATACAGTACTCTTGGCTGCTATAACAAATTGAAGGCTTGTTGTCTCAACCAAGTTCTGGACTGTGACGGGAGGATGACTTCCCACTGAGCAGAAATAAAGTGCAGGAATCCCTAATACACAGTGAACATTACAGCGATACACCAGGAAGTTTGGAACATCAGCCGTGGTACATTCATCTATTTTATTCCATGCAGTACTTATGCACGTACCCCTCACACTGAGCATCCATCAGCACAATAAT
>NW_009648925.1:3185688-3196603 GCF_000708025.1 Charadrius vociferus | reverse complement strand
CACAGAAAAAAACAAGCAGAAGGGCAGAGAGGCAGTTTCTGAACCTCATTTTAAGATTAGAAATTGTCTAACTTAAACACATGGAGTACAGTACCGACTCTATCCATTCTGTTTTAATAGCTCTTCTCTTCCTAATTTCTAGCTTGCTTCAACAGCTGCCATACGGAAGGTTCGATCTCATTGCAAGAGAAGCGCTAGCCGTCTTGGCCTTCAGACTGTTACGCTGACCAAGCCCGGCTCCTTTAATGCTTTCTCATGAACTTAGTCTTTCTATCTTCATATTCCAGTCTGAGTTTTCTTTCTTGAACTTGTAAGTTAAAAAACCCAAACAACAATACAGTATTTTCTAGATGTGACTTTAGTAACCAGCGCAATGATATCATCGTTACTTCCCATGCAAATGCACTGTTAGGGGCTTCTCTGCCTTTAATACAATGTATGTATGGCTTAAAGTTATCTTCAGGTCACCTGAAACTTGTCTGTCATTTCAGACAAGTGACTTCCTACTTATTCTTGGCTTCTGGTTAGCAGTCTCTAAGAGCGTACTCTTGCAGTTTGTGGTACTGCATTGCATCTTGTTTTTACTGTTTCTACCCTCAAAAAATATTTTAGTGTTCCCACTTGCTATTCTGAATTAGTGATTCATACATTGACTCTTGGAGACTTCTGTTCTATGGCAAGCACAGAACAAGCCCGTGCAGCTCCAAATAATTTCTCTTATTGCAACACATTCATGCTGTGTCATGCAGATATTGGTAAAGCAAAATGGCACAAACTCAACAATAATACAGAAAAAAAAAAAAACCTGAAAAAGTTAAACAACAGCACAATGCAGAAAGCTGGCAAGGAAGGAAGGAAAGAAGGAGATATTCTAATTCAAAGTACCTTCAATTTTGCAGTCAAATCTAGCAGCACTTCCTTCCACAACCTCCATGTCAAGAATTGTTTTAGTAAAATATGGCTTTACATGGGGCTTTTCTTCAGCCACTTCTTCAAGGAAAGCATCTGGACGAGAGCGAAGAGATAGTTAATTATCTTACAGGACATCTTCTCAAAAGATGCATTTTAATTTTTAATTACCAGATGGTAGCGAATACATCTTTTATTTCACTTAATTCCGTAAGGCTAATGGGACAGCGAGGACATTAGCTTCTCAGTTTTGTGCCAATCTTTTGCAGCTGGACAAAGATTCAGACCATAAATAGAATGAAATCAACATGCAGGCCTCCACGCTACAAATCATCTTGATTTTTTCCTTGAATTTGTTTCTAACTGAACCTGGACTTCTGCTAGTCAGAGAGGTAAACCAGTTCAGCTTGTGTCAGGCCCGCAGTCTATCTGGATATGTCAAAATGAGTTGCTTGATTTTCAGAAGTGTCAAACATCTGCATCTCTGATTGTTACACACCACAAATCCGCATTTCAGATGGGGACATAGGGGAATAATGTCAACACATTATTTCTGTTCTTAAATGCCCCCGTCTGAGGAGCACAGTTAATGTCTTGGTTACAGCAAGTGTTAATACTTTATTGCTTGCTCGCTTGCATGAGAAGGCAATACATCACTGTAATCTTTGTATAAACATGCATTCCCAAACCGATAGAAAGTGCAGCTGACAAATCTGCCTTAATTCTTTGGCTTTAAAAAGAGAAGAGTTTACTGCCCGTACTTATACTGGGGCATTTTGAGCAGAAGAACAATGAATTTTTGATAGGTTTCTTTTAAAAACCCCCACAAACCCCCCAAAACAGAGAGAGAGAGAGAAAGCAGGAATAACCGACGTAATGATTGGTCTCTAGAATGTTGCTAGAAGTTTTAGTAGGATTCACAGAGAGGTAGAAATATGGTGCAGCAAAATTCCTTACCTTCGTTCTCTACTTTGTCTGCATTTATAGGGCTGGTAGGCGAGCTCCCAGAGGCCTTCCTCCCACTCATACCAGAAATCATTGCCATGGACGACAGCCTTCCTATTGCTCGGACAGCATGGCCTGTTTTCTAAGACGTAACATAAAAGGCTTCTGATCAATTCAATCCAAAAGGCATGTGATTTTCTGTAACAATCGTGCTTCGGACAAATTATCTGGGACCTCTGCAAACCTCGCTGGAATTGTTGGACAAACTGCTTATATATAGCTCTGTTGTTTTAGGAGAGACAGAGCAGGCTGGTCTGAATTACCAAATTTAGTTGCAGATATAAACTTCCCCTGATGAACTCATACCTAAATGAATGTCTCTGTTAGCTGCGAATAAAAAGCACTGTGCGAGAGGAGGGCCAGCGAAAAAGCGGTCCTGTTTAACTGGAACTTAACTCTGGTGGCGGACGGCTCCCTCAATAGCCATATGGGCTGGACTGAGTTTCATCAAGGACGAATAACCGGCTAATACGAAACGAATGAGAAAGTACCATCTGCATGATGGAAGCAGACCTCTGACAGGCTCGAGAATCAACCGCCAGGGTACTAAAATATGCTCAAACTACGTTGCCTCCAGTACGGACACTCGTATTTTTGTACAGCTTGCATGAGCTTCTAAGAAACATGTACAGTAGAACGTAAGAGGAAATATAAGGTAGATTTGCATAAATGAGTATTTTATAGGCTACTCAAAAGGCGGGATCCAGGATTTGATATATCAGCTCCCCCAGCTATCAGAACGGCACAGATGGACCTGCTACAACAGTCCCAGCATTAAGAAAAAAGAAGATATGGAGACCAAATACGTCAAAGAAAATTATTAAACCAATCTGACTGAATCCACGAGAAGCTTAGTGCTCCAACACGACAGAACTACTGGCTCAGGAGAATGAAACTGCCACAGAATGAGGTGTCTTTAGAGAGGCCAGGCGGATGAGCTTTTCCCTAGCTGTTCAGGTTTGTGAAGGATAGCACAATCCCCCAGCCCTCAGAGGCACGGAGAGGGCAGGCAGGAGAGATCGTCATACCCCCCAAAGAATAGGAAAAACTATACTTGAGCTCATATGCCTTTTAGTAGCCCGAAATGGAATCATCACGTGTTTTATATATATATATATATATGTATATGCAGCCGTGCACCCTCCTACTGCTCGCCCATAGAGACTAAACCTGCTTTACTGCATTCATACTCTGGCCACACTGGAGTTTTCACCAGCAGCAGAAACCACCTGGCATGACATGTTTCTCAGAATCATAAACATTAGAAATAAAGAGACTTATTAGGATAAGTAGCCCAATTCTATGTCCTCTTCATTACCTGCCATTTTCTTCTGGCCATATATTTCTTCATCCTATCTTTGGAAAGTTTTTTGGCTTCCATGGTTTTGGTGTCTTTTTGCAGCCAAGGATGCTGAAGACATTGAGTACAATTTAAGCGACTCCTGTTTTATATAAAAAGATTAGTCAGCGTTGCCATTAATGAGAGTTGAACCTACCTGCTTTAACATTATTTTGTGCTCTTTTCTGAGAGCTGATTTTTGTTTCCTAAATTTAGCTACATAGATCACATGGCACTGCTTTCCCAGCCATGCTTACTTCTTAAACTCACTTTCACAATTTCCGCAGGGTTTTTTGAGAGAAAACTGTGCATTTTCAAGTGTTAATGAAACACTACAAAACAAAGCATGAAAAGCCATATGTTTTAGGCATGGAACACATACAGCAGAGCCACAATGGCAGTGATTCAGCTACCTCATGCTGGCAGAACCCTGTCCCAGATCTGCTTTCCTTTACTTACAGAGATTTCCCCTTTCCCACCACTTAATATCCTCCTTCCCTGCAACGCTGAACATATACCAAACCAAATGTCTAATCAAGTCACACCCATTCTTCACTTTGTTTGTGGTACAGAGATAAATAACCCTCTGTTCCCCATCCATCCGACTGCAAACTCATTGGAAGAAGTACGTTTTCTTTCCTTGGTTTGTTCAGAGTCTGCTGTAAACAGGGCTTCCAACTCCAACTTGTTTTTTTCTTGCCCAATTACTAGATTTATAGGAAAGCTGCTTACTCAGAGGTACCGCACGTAAAAGCAACACATGGAAGTAAATCTCACAAAATTGCAACGCGTTCAGATCAAGACAAAACATGCCATGGGGGAATCTGTGTCACACAACAGTGAAGATAAGAGTAGCCACACAAAACCTCAGGGTGCATCTTGCCCGAGGGAAGGGATAGCAGAATGAGCAGGCGATTAAAAGAAAGCTCTCCATTCAGACCCTTCGCCCTGCGCGTAAAATAAACGAGAGCTGCACGCAGAGACAGACATGGGCACACAGAGCTCCTTATAAAGTATCGCCAGAGGTGTCTGCTTCGACTGGGAGATTCACAGTGGGGAAACCAGAATTACAAGTTCAGCTCAATGCAAACATAGAAAGTGTATCAAGTCCAACAACTTTACTTCATATCTTTCTTTAGTAGATTGCTGATAAAGTCCTTGGCATCATCAGAGATTTCATCAAAAGCCTCATCATCGAAGTCCCACGTTGCTGAGGTAACGTTGGCTAGGGTTTCGTTGTCGTTGTCTCCCATGAAAGGAGAAAGTCCACTGACCCTGGGGAGACAATAGACAGACAGACACAAAACAAACAGTGTCAATTTGCAGATTATCAGAGGAGCAAATTAAAATCATATGTGACAACTCCTATGCAGATCTTTATCAGTAAATGCTCCCTTTTTTTTTTTAAAAAAAAAAAAAAGGACTCAAAGCTAACTACAGATAGTCTTACGGGAAGGAAACTAGAATTTTGACTGCAAAACTGAAAGGGAATTTTTTGCTGTTTCTTTTCCCAAGACATTTTTGAGGAGACAACTAGAATTAGGTGAAAGGGGAGCATACTAGTTTGTTAAATGACTTGTCTAGTTCTGCATAAATAATACTGCAACCTTTGCACCAAATTCAGTCAAATAGCTTTTTTTTTTTTTTCCCCTGGTGCTTTCAGAGTGACTTTGCTGCCTTTACTGTCAAACCGAGGCTTTTTGTACATTTTATTCCATTTATTCCTGCAGAGAGAGCCCAAGAAGAAAGATGCATCAAGAAATCATGAAATCCACAGGACTATTTTGCAAACAAAACCACCCTGAATTATATAGTCTGATAAAACATCACTGCAGGCTGTGGAGTTATGCAGATGCATCCAAAAGTAATTTGGTCTTTATGTTCTCAATCAGTCATGATGATGCATGAAATGGAAATAATACTCTTTTATAACCTAAGTTGAGCTTCCAAGGCTTTTTACTCCATATAACTGATAAATTGCCACTGAAAAGCAATTACAGAACATCATGGTGTCATTTTTGCAGAGTATCTTTCTCCAGTCGAGCGTTGTCCTTTATTATACTGTACCTTTGTGCATCCAGATACTTTTGATTCCTGTATTTATCATCCTTTCAGTAAAAATTTTCAGGTGAAAAGCTGCTTATTCCTTAGAACTACAAGTTGTTCAGTTTTCCAGATCTTCTTCCCTGCATGCAGTTTACATAATAACCTATTCTTCATGAAGTTTTGCAGACTTTATTTGCTTTCTCTGTACAATCACGTGAACCAGTTGCAGCAACCAGTTACATTTCAACAGTAATATTTTTTCTTTTTTTTTTTTAATATGGAAAAATAGGTGGAACTTATTAGGGTTCTGAAAATGCTGTATAGAAAAATACTGTGGTGCTACTGAGTATCACAGAACAGACTGGTCGAAAAAGATTGGGATCAGATTCAGTGAGATATCAGATTAATAATTTTAGTATAATCTCCTCTTCCAAAGTTATTTTGCAACTCTTTTGTTACTAATTACATTCAAAATCTGATTTGGAATTTGTTCCTAAGGATTTTACTTCTATAAGCAAAGCAGAAACACACAGGCTTTGAAGCCTCACACAAAGCAGATACTAAATCTTTTACCATTTCTGGAAGTTGTGTGCAGTACAGCAGAGTCTAGAATGTTACATGTATACTTCAGAAATTGGCTAGTAATAATACATGAGATGAAGATAAAAGGTTTCTTTCTTCTCAGGCAGAAAAGGTAAATCAGAACAGAAAGTATTTGCTGTCTTGCTTTCCATTATATGGGCTGCATTCAAATGCAACCGTGAAGCATGGCTTTATAAATGCATAAGGTCGCATAAACCCATTTGTGAACATATAATAGGCATGAGTTGCAGAAAGCTGAAAGATTAACATACCACAAAATGCCCACATAAAACAACTTTACCATGACTGTTCTTGGTCTTTGACACTTTACTGGAAGAGAGAAGGCTTGTGCCTGAGAGCACGGGAGCGCTGATGCAGCTGCTGCGCAATGAGAGACTCTATTCTCCCCTCATGCCCATCAGCCGTCACAGCCAGGTAAATCATTGAAGCAAAATCTCTGCCCTGGAATCCGCAAAGCACTCCTGCAGGGCCTTAAATCTATCACCACTCCAATATTTAAGCCTTTTCCTATTTATGACAATGTCGTCATTCTCTAAAATGTTTTAGAAAGTGAAAAAATTTCATCCAAACTGCAGTTCTAAGCTTTGGGTTCCAGATCCCGATTCCTAGATTGTCTCTTTTTTGACTATGCAGTAAGTACAACAATCAATCAGCCAATTCAGGCTCACATTTTATACAAATGAAGGGTCTGTGAAGTATGTCTTTAGTTCCCTGTCAATATAGGAGATGCACGACTTCTCTTCATCCAGTTAAGCTTCCAGGGGACACAGTTGGGCAGTCAGAGCAATAACTATCCCATTTCCCTTCAATACTTGATCGAAGTATGGCAAAGGTGACCTCTGCATAGTATTACCACAAATAGTATTGTGCAGCTGTTTTGCAACATTAGATAATATTTTGGCCTATTTCCAAAGAATAAAGCTGCAGTATCGAGAGATCATTTCCATGCTAAAAAGACTGCTGCAGATATGGAGACATTGCTTCATGTGGAAACACCACTGCTGCCCACTGCCATAAGAGTCAGTGCTTATAAAGACATCTGGCTTTCTGGGCAAAGGGATACTGCATGTCTCACCCAGCTTTTGAGGGATGAGGATAAATAGGAGGAGATTAGAGAGGAAAAAAATCCCTTTTGTTGTTTTGGTTGGCTTTATTATTTATTTATGTATTAAGAATTGCATGATAGAATTATCAGATAAAATCTTAAACGTTGTGGCAGGATTGACCCATTCCATGCTTTTGGTAAATTACCAGATGGGTATCAGTTAACCCTCCACTCACTTTGTCATTTCCCAACACCAGTGTAACAGTTCCCATTCAAATATTTCCATGAACCTGTTTTCCTATTTCTGAATGCGCTGTTGCAAATTTATAAGGGTAAAATAATTTTCTCTTTCTACCACAGTTTTACACTGTGAATCAGTTGCCTTGTCAAGGAAATACTTGTAAGGACAACTAGATCCCTGTCTATAGTCAGAAAACAAAATCCAGTAACTAATGTAGATTATAACCTGAAATTCTTATCTTTAGCACAGATTTCACTGACCTAAGTCTTGGTTGTTCGTTTCTTAATAGCCATTTAAAGTAATAATGGCCCGGGAACTCTTTTGACAGATTATGGAAACAATTTCTTTTTGGAATGCTGAAGCGAAGTGATAAAGAAGAGCTACCGCTCCAGAAAATTAATACTGAGCTTACACTGCAAAGTTACTATTAGACAAGCAGCAAGTTGTTTACTGAAAACATTTTTCCAGCTACTTAACCAGGCATCTTCCTGGCATGTTAAGAACCATTTGTTTAGAAAATCTTTCACAGTTTCCACTTCTAAATAAAGAAGAAAGATATTTTATCCTCTAGAAGTTCCTTAGCATTTATTGGTCTGTTCTAACAAAGCTCTGAGTGCAGGTTTAGAAATATTAAGCTCCAAAGAGTCCAGTGTGGTTGCCAGTCTCACTGCCCGTGTAACAAACACGATAGCATTTCACTTGGGAATCTTTGCATTAAAACTGCCAGTAACCCAGGAAAGACGAGTTTGCTGCATGTCTCAAGAAGTCAGACACTGAGCGTTTCTCTGCAAGCAGCGTTTGCAGCAACAACTGATTTGGGCGGAAGACACCGAGCTCCTCCTTACAGTGCATTGCATTGGCAGTGAAAAAAAGTAACAGATTTCAGTATGAAGAGTACTCTCTGTTTCTGATAAACCTGTGCAGGTCGTGTCAAATAAGCACATGATAATGCGTACACCCTGGAGATGATGTAGTAATTTAGTTCTTTTACAAGTGAAATAAAGTAATCTCAGTCTACTTTGGGGGGGCACACGCATCCACCAGACAAAACCACCTTTCCTTAGCTGAAGGCTGACTGACTCCCACGCTGGTTGTCTCATAGGAGGAACAAATCACTGAACCCACATAAAGCAAGACGGCTCAATGCTGAAGCAAGGGCGTTACTCTGTTCTCATCCTTGTTTTACGTGCCCAGTGGATTAATGAGGAATCACAATTTCCCAGTGCCACTGAACAAATAATTAATTTTCTTTTGAGCAGCACAGTCATGACATTAAAGCCCTCCTAACTTGCTTTATTGAAAGAACAAGGAGTGTTCTCTCATCTTTATATTAACGAGGTTTAAATTTTTAATAGGACACGGAGCCAAGCGTAAGCCAGCAGCGTGTGTGTCTCGCCTTATCAAAGTCCCAAGTCAGCAAACCCAAAAGATGAATGGTGCTGAAAAATCTTTCAACCAACCCAAACTGCCAAACAAGGGAGAAATAACAGCAGTGATGAATAACACAATAGATAAAAAGGAAAGGGAATGTTTGAAGAATCAGGGTGCATGTTATTAGGAGGGCGCTGAAGGAAAAGAGTATACAGCAAGATCAAATGTGATATTAAAAACCAGCCAAAGATATAGCATATTAAAAAGTTATAAATTGACAGAGATCAACTACTTTGAAAAGATATACACTACATGGCACTGGTAAAGCAAGAAGAACTAACAGAGAGCAAGCAGAGGTTTGAATCAGCCAAAGGCAGTTCCTCACTGAAACTAGCCAGATTCTATAGGGATGGAAGGAAAAGGACTGTCCACTTTCAATGTATGTACACACAGCGCTGAAATCTTAGACCAAAATTTGGTTTGAAACAAAAATAGAATTTCAAAATTGTTTCAGCTTACTAAATATTGGAAGCATTGACTATATAAATGGATCATCAGAATAGAACTAGAAATAGAAAAAAACAACAAACAAATTCAGCAATTCCCAGCAGAATAAATGGGTCAGAAAGAGCTGCAAAGAATTCAGGAGGTTTAACTTTCGTTAGATAAAGATTATTGTAAATGCAAAAAGAAACACTGAAATAGACATAAATGGAAATGATATACATAAGCTATAATATTTGTGGCCTGTTACTTCAAAGGCAATAGATCAACTTAAGTATGTGGGACAGTACTGTGATGTAGAGCAGGACAGAGAACAAGATAAAAGTGGAAGATGAAAAACATGAGGTGGAGAATACAAACAGGGAAATTTAAGGAAGAACAAAGACTGATGAAGAGATGGGACTGAATAAGTTATCCAGAAAGATTAAAAGGATTTACCGTGTAGCTTAGAAATGTGGAAAGGGAACCCATGAGCTATAGGATGGAATTAGGTCAGTCATGCCATAAGGAAGACAGATGCAGCATCCCAGCGGAGAGCACGGTATCTGTACTTAGGCCTGCATAGCAGGAGGCTAGGGGAGGTTTTGCTGCAGGGTTTTGGAGAAGCGCTGTCACATAGTTTCTTACGCGAGATTACATCCCACCCAGTTATTCTTCTGCAGGGGAGACCCTTCGCCCACCAAGATCTCTTTAGCAGCTCTCTGCTAAAGCTGGTTTGTATTCATTGTTGTAGAGGACATAATGGAAACACAGTCTTTCTAGGCAGGTTACGGGTCTCTCAGCACTCTAGAATCCCACCTTACAAGAGGTGTTAAGTCATGCAATAGCATGCTCCCTGCTGCTTCACTTGGGACATACGATGGACACAGCAGCTTTGGGCCATCGGCTGCCTGTAGCAGACCGGTCCTTAAGTCCAGTGCTGCTGCAGTGCACCTCTTCCTTCACGGCCCCGCTCATCGTGCGGGTATGAGTTACAAGCTCAGTGATGGTATGTGAGACACACACCAAATGAGCGAGTGTTACACTTCGTGCATGAGATTTGGCGGTTCTGAGCTTATAATCAAAACAGGAAAGCAGAGCTACAACTAAAGAGAGATACAATTCTCAATGACTTTTATTTGCATTCTGTAATGATGATGTGATGGTCCATTTTGGATAGTGGCTCATACTTGTGAGTCTGCAAAAATAGCTGGGCTTTAAGGAAGCGAAGACAGATTGGGAGCCTGTCACTGGGGTGGAGAGGGAAAGTCCAAGCAATGACTCACAGGTCTTCCCTAACTTCTCTTACTTTATTCTTATCACAAAAAAGACAAAAGCTGATTATTACTGTTAATCATTACTGTGGCAATAGCTATGCATCAAAAAATATTTTTGTTGTGTTTGGGTAATGTGATTTTCCCCTCACAAGGAGAAATGAGCTTAAAGACATCTTAGCAAACAAGTAATTTCATAATACATTTCACAAGGCATATCAGGTCATCTGAATCAAGCGTAACACTACCCCAATCCCATCAGCTGAACATTACAGCATCCAAATATCTTGCTTCTGGTGGCACAGAGAAACTGGGAAGAAGCAGTTCTGCCACTGCCGGCAGGCTGGTCTTTGGCAAGACATTTCACCTTTTCTCCATGAGTTTCACCTGCTCCCTTTGTCTTGTCTACTTAGATGATGAGTGTTCTCCAGCACGTACCATCTCGGAGCAGCAGCCCTGGCTGCATGCCTTAGCAGCACACACAACTGCTGTCACCGATTTTTGCCTCGGTTGTGTGACATGCCACTGCTTATACTGTAAACACACAAAAACTCACATATACTTTGATAACAAATGACAGCAAAAGACGTTAACCCCCC
>NW_009648925.1:3130219-3185672 GCF_000708025.1 Charadrius vociferus | reverse complement strand
CCCCCCCCCAACGTGTGTGTCCCACTGTGGTTAATATTTTGTTTCTTAACGTGTGGGAGGCCTCTAGGGGGCAATGCAGCATTGATGTAACTGTTGGGTTTTCCATTGCTGTGCAGGCAGCCTGGGATCTCCATACCACTCTTCCAGTGCTCTGTAACTCAGGAGGCCTCAAAAGCTAGAGAAATAAATGAATTTGTCATCTGAGTACTGCGTGTGTGGTCTACATTATTTGAACTACAGAATGATCCAAATGAGCTTTCAAGATCTAGAAAGAAATGCTGGAAGTGAATGGAAAATAAAGGTCCTTTAAATAAACTGACAGAGCAAAGTGACCTTGAAGAACGTAGCAGGCTTCACATAAGAAACAGAAGATAACAGAAATATTCAGAGTCTTTGCTGGGAGTAAGAGAGTTGATATAGGAGCTTTTGCACAGGACAAGAAAGAAAACGATGTTGCTTAGTTTGGAAATGAGAAGAGCATGAGAAGACGTATAGGCTGACAAAGGCAAACAGAATTACAGAAAGACTGAGTAAAGATGAGGCTAACAACTGTGCATTACCAGGTGTCTAAGAAGAGAGTAGCCAGGGAGGAGAGGACTCTGAAAAAAGAAAGTAAGGTATTGAGAGAAGCCTTTTAAAAGAATTAGTGCAAAGCAGATCTGCCATTTACTTACTGCTGAAACTGGAGCGAGGGAGAAAGAACCATGCTCCAAACAGCTTCTCTTTTCATTTGTTTATATGGCAACAAATGTGTAAAGTCACAGTTGGAGGAAGATCACTTGCTGTTCTAGGCATGGAGATTCTATTTCCAGGTATGTTTCTCTAGACCCATTGAAGTTTATAATCACGTGTTATCAAATCACATATAAAGATCAAATCAAATACCGAAATACGTAACCAAGAGCTGCAGCCAACCGTCTTCCAAAGTATTTCCACGAGCTTGATCCATCCTGATTATCAAATGTATTTATCCAGTGGTGTGAGCTTACTAATAAATTAAAATTCACTGTGAACAGATATGGTAATGCTGGGATATTTCAGTCTGTCCCACAAGGGATACAATCTGAATGAGACGACCCCAAAATTTCACAAAACTTTTATCTCGAGAATAAAAGAATGGAAATTTCAGTTATTAGTACATGCCCAAACATTTCTCTTTAACATCTGGGAAGGAAAAATAGCTTAAAGTTAATAATAAAATACTGTCACATTGTCTTTTTAAATAAGATGAAGCATTGCTGGTTTATGATGTAAGATGCACAGCACTAAATGGCTGAATTTCTAGAACTGCTAGTTCTGCAGTTTACCAATTACCCTCTTCAGAGAACAGAGAATTTTTATTAAACATGCTGGAGCTGCTAATTAGAATACAAAAGGCCTGAAAATTGGAGAAAAATTCAAAAGTTTCGTATGGAAATTTTTTAAGTTGAGTAACTGTCAAGATTTGTGTTAAGAATAGCAAAGGTACTCACAAAATGTAGCAGATAACTCCTATACTCCACATATCTGTTTCATATCCAATAGGTTCATAGTTTATAACTTCTGGAGCCACAAACTCAGGTGTCCCAAAGAGAACTTTCAGAGAACCTGCATTTTCTGTGAACAATGGAAGAGAAAGCCATTAACTGCTGCATGCAGATTTTTAAAAACAATTATCCCCAAATAACAGGAAAACCAGTTTTGTCCTCATATTTGTGATTTTGTTAAAGATCCTTATCAGGAAATAAAAGGGCTGAACTGCTATTTTCTTAGCTGATACATGTAGAGCAATAAAGAATTATTTATTAAGCATCCTCAAGCACACAGCACGGTACGAGGCACATAGTAAGAAGGTTCCTGTTGCAAGGAATTTCCACAAGACCAAGTCTAAGAAAGAGGAGAACTCTTAGTGTTTAATTCAGATTTGGGTGTCCTGAAATACAAAAGTGTTTCAGCTTCCATCACTTCAGCAGTTGCACAAGAGGACTTCAGGATTCCAGTGTTAGAAAGAAGTTGAAGTTTTCACAAATTGTCTAAGATTTATCAAAGCTCAGGGATCTGCTCAAGGGTTCTACTGTAAAGAGAAACAGTAGTGATAAAGTCATCATAATAAGAAATAACTATTTCAGTCCAACACATTTTTAATAGTTTAAACAGGAAAGAAAACCACTATTGGGTTGCAATATTGGGTCTCTCAAATTTGAAGTGGCACAGGTTGGTGGTGAAACAAGAAAAGAAGCCGATGACATGCACCTGTCAGATCACTACCTTATCAGTAAAACTCAGCTTAAGTCTGCTCTCAAAACCAAGAGAGCAGATGTGTTTTGTTGCCTACAAACACACCTGTGGGACTCCAAAGTGGTGAAGGGGGACCACAAATGCTTAGTCATCAGCTGCCACTCCAAACTTCTACTCAGCTGGCCTATAGCACAGGTGTTCAACATTTGGCTCTGCTTAAACACAATGTGGATGCTTTCAAAATGATTTACAATGAAGCTACTGCTGGCAATCTGAACTGAAAGAATGAGGTCATGGGATGCATGAACTCGCTCCTCATCTTTCTTGTGCTGACCCACCAGGTTTGCTCTACTGGAAAATACAGTGATGAAGGCAGAATAACAACCTGTGCAGAGGCTAGTATTTCCAGTTTATGCTGGCAGTGTGCAACTATGAGTGGTATGTCCAACTTGTAGTCGTAGTGTGAGACACAATGCAAGTCGTTTAGACAGAAATTATTAGGCAAATCTCAATGGGTTTATTTTCATTGATGCTCATTCTAAATAGGATAGGAAGAAGAGGAAAAGAGTAAGTGAGGTCAGGAAGGAAGGAAACAAAGGAATAGATTAAGGGCTGGGAAAAAAAACAACAATCCCAAGACAAAAAATATATTATAAAACTATAAAAATATCAGGAAATAAATTGTTTCTGACTTGAAACAGGTTTGGATTTAGGTTGAGAAACTCTTGTCCAAGTCTGCACATGTGCCTCAGCAATCGGTATTTGCCTTAAGCGAGATTCATCGCATTACATTTATCTTTTGTGCAAGAACCGCATCCAGATTAGGCACAGTAGAACGACATAGTGAGGAACCATCGCTCTCCCAAAGAGATTACCGTCTAAACAAAACAGATATGAATGGGAAGAAAACAGATGTAACAGATTCCAATTCTGCTCCTGTTAAGGTTACCACAAATACAGAGATTTGCAGCTCTGTAATCAAGAGAAAAGCTTAAAAACCCTCAAACGACAGCAGATCAAAGCTTTGAGAAGACTACAAGAGAAGCTACTTGTCCACAACACTGAATCTTTACAGAATATTTTTATTTACCAGAACTTCCTTTCCCAAGTTTTGCAACATAAATGCTCATCCCAATACTGACTCTGCACCTACACTTACCTTCATTGAAAGCTGTTAAGCCATTTCATAAAATGCAATCGCACACCTAAGTCAGCACTCTTTTGAGGTATGCAAATCCCCAACTTACCAAATGAAAAAAATGAAAATTGAGGGATTTATGGGGTTAATAACTTGCCTAATGATTGAACAGCTTGCTTGAGGCAGCTTTTAAGCACTACCACAGTAATTCACTGACAGTCGTGCCAGTGTCCCATTTTAAAAGTTCTGAAACCCTTTTTGCTCTGCTCAGGTATGGCAATAGTAAATTAATTGCAGAAACCTCAATTTCAGATGTTATCCCTGCTTTCAGAGACCCCTCCCTGCAAAGAGTACCCATTTCTAGAGACAGCGACAGACAGAATTCCTGGGAGCAACCCCAGGAAAACATCTAGATCCCCTACAAGTTCACCAACCTCAAGACCTTCCTGCTAGATGGCTGACTAGCCTTTAAAATGCACGTGGAAAAGCTATTCCACAACATCCCTACACTCACATAACTAGAGTTTTCTTACCCCCCAAAGCAGGATCCTTTTCCTAATATCCAGTCTAAACTGTCTTAGCCTAAACCAAGGGCAATGTCTTCTCCGCAGTGGCAATAAGGAGTGAGAGATCACCCTTCCTTTTCCAAGCACAGATGGGAGGCCCAAGATCCCATCTTCCCATTTGCCTTCTTTGTAAGGTCAACACGTATATTTTTTTCCAACTCTCCTGATGAACAATTACTGAAATTTGTCACAAAGAACCTATTTTCTAAAGGCTTCTTCATGATCGTCCAAATCTCAGGCTCAGATTTTCACGTCCAAGTTTGGAGGCTTTTCTGGGCACTGTGTAAACTACCACGAGCCACTGTGTATGCAAAAGGCTGGTGTATGAAATGTGCTGCCCATAGGTCAGAGAAATGTTTTTTTGAAAACATGGCACTTGAGTGCAAGCATACAGTGTGAAACAACTGATACAGCATTTTCTGTGTATAAAAGAAAAAAAGAAAAGAAAAGAATAAGCCCTCTTCTATGCAATAATATGTCAAATCTTTACCCAGATGTTTACAAGCTTAGTACACAAGTAGGATCTGTGTTTGGATATCCCTTAGTTCAGATAGAAAGCTGACAAGCTAGCTGGAAGCTGTTGCCGACACTGTGTATAATCAACCGATTAAAAAAAAAAAAATCTTTACAGTACTCAAAAACCATTCTCTTTTCTCCTCAAGAAGTTTATCTTAAACAATTTTCTACATGTATTCCTCAGCACACCAAAAAAGGTCAGGAAAATATCCCGCTGCAGCTTTGGTATTTCCTGACAGTGTAAGAGAACTAATTAGCTGCAGAAGATGACCGCAGAAGGAACTGATACTAATTTCTTTAAAACTGATCAAAACACTGAATATTTAGAGGCATTAGTTTGCACTCGTTACAAAAAGATAAAACTAAATCTCAGAAGTTGAAGTGCAAGATCAGCCACTGTTCCCTTCAGCAGACCCTTAAGTTGAGCGGTTCCTGCTTCATCAGGGTCAGGTCCATAGTATGAGGGCTCCAATCCCACATCTATCAAAGCCAAAGTGAATTTGACAGCCAATTTCAAAATCACAAGGCTTGAAGGAACAAAAGTGGAGGAATGCGCCCTCAGTGCGCCACATAAGACAACTGGCAAGAAGAGAGCACTTAGTGAAAAGTGCTTTTAGCCCTTTTTGTAAGTAAATGAAACAGTAAAAATTGTTTTTTACTTTTGGAAAACATCTCAACCAAGGTGTTATGAACGTCTTCATGATTAACACAGTGATTTCGCTTTATGAGCATGGAACAGGAGGGCACTTTCTCTTCCTAGGGAAATGCCACACACAGGGAGTTATCCAGAACGGCAGGCTGATGAGAGAAACAGCAAATACCTAAAATGTAACTTCGCAAGAATTAGCAGCATATTAAGCCAAAGGAATGTACAGTATTGTAACATCAAAATCAGTGTTGGTGCCCATAGCTCTCATCTTTCTACATCAAGAAAAGTTATATATAGGTTAGAGATTTACTACATATGCCGTGACTGTAGCGGCTCACAAGCTAGTGTCAGCCGTGCAATATACAGTGATGCCATGAGAACAACAGAAGAATGGAACAGCTGATGAACAGGCTACTGAAAATAGGATCTTCCTTTTGCTAAATGTAGGTTTAACTGTGGTTTGAAGTTAAAAAGGTAGTTGAAGAAATTACCATAAAGAGGCCATTCTGTGGTTATATTATCTCTCTTGTGGATGAAATTACTCACTTTAGCAGTAAACTTATAGTTTTCAGGCTGACATCTGGAATGTCATGGGATGAAGTCTTTCACACACCTTTGATAACAAAACCTTCAGCACTGGAACTTAGTTAACAGTTCATCTGTTTCCTCAACAAGAACAAAATCCAGTTCATGCTCCCGGAAAACTATTCACTTCATACTGGTGAAGGAACAGAAATGGCAGTAATCTCCTTTTTTGAATGAATGAAATAAATGCCTTATCTCTGAGTTCACAGTGTCCATGTGACCAAGATTCATGTAACACCCTTTTGGAGTTGAACAGCATCTGAAAATCTGAAACGCAGTTCTCTTTTCCCCTGTTCATTCAACATACCATTTTTGGGTTGTTTTAGTGAAATTATATTCTTGGGTATGCAATAGCTTGTTACTTAAGTATAAAAGAAGTCGGATGAGCAGCACGTAGGCAGATAACAAAAATCAGAAGGCTATAATTCCAAACATTTCTCTTACAAAAATAATTGTTCTACTTTTTAATAAGTTTTAACCATAATTTTGTTTAAAGAGGGAAGGCAAAAGATTACAACTGCAAATCTAACTGTTCCTGACTTTATTAGAGTAGCTATTTATATGAGCTGTCCCAATCAATTTAATGGCAGAAAAGCCACAAATCCCAGCTCACCCAGTATAACAGATTCATAAAGTATTTTTGCTCCTTTTAATTCCTGGAATGATTTTTTTTTTGTCTTGTGAAAATACAAGATTAAAAAAGATCAGTGTGTGATATTGGTATTGTTCAACACTAACAAACACAACTGGAAGCTGTTTTTTAGAGCTGAATTAACACTGAGCAATATGAAGACAAGAACCCCGCAAGGTCTTTGGCTTTCAAACTGCAGAGCATGTTGGAAATCTTAGTCCAAACTGAATGATAAGAAGCAGCTAAAAACAGCTTAGGAAGAGGCGGAGCTTGTCAAGTGGCACTTCCTCCTCTCCCCCTCAAACCCATTGCATTGTTTTTACGTAGTGCTATTTTATTAATCATTTTAAGCATGACCAAAACACAGCTCTTTACAGAATTCCTGCCATGTTTAACATGTATGACAATATGCTATTGTTTAGGATAAGAAATGGTAAAGCTAATGGGAAAATCGAAATGGAATGTAATTATCCACATCTGAAAGTCTTCTAGAACATCACCCTAACTCCTGCTATTACAAAAGTTTCAAGGATTTGTAGTATTCATGAAGATCGAGGTTTTGTTCTATTTTTTACATTTAGAGAGTTAGTGTTTTGTGGTTTCCTTTAGGAAATGTCAATATTTGATAACATTACCACTACTGTGTATTTTACCTTGTGATCTCCAGGGATACCCATGCCATAGAAACAGATAGGTAGATTGTATCGATGTCACTGCAAACTCCTCGTGAAGATGAGGTGCCCTACTCTCACTCTTGAGCGTCTTCTTTTTCCCTTTTCTATTTTTTCCAAAACCCATAACTATTTATAGGAAACGTGTATGTTTACTCTTTATACACGAAAGAATATAATAGTAAGTATGAACTACTGCTTGTCATACCCTTTTCCCCATATGATATTGAAATAGGCAGAAAAGTCATTACCTAATCTTCTTGCAAGTCCAAAGTCAATGAGTTTGATACTTGTACCGGTCTTGTTGACACACATAATATTTTCTGGCTTCAAATCCAAGTGAACAATACCCTGCTTATGGATGTACTGAACTCCTTCTGAAATCTGCTTCATATATTTAATGCACTCTCTCTCTGTCAGTTCAAAGTCTTCATCAATGATTCGTTCAAAGAGTTCTCCTCCAGAAACCCTATGAAAGACGGAATAAAAAAGGATTTCTATAGCATTTTCATTTTGGGAGTAATCAAAATGTTTCCTTTACACAAATACAGATAGCTCAAACTTGCAATAGTCACTCCAGAATGCGGTCTATGTTTTGTCATGGCACTTTCCGTAGACGCACAGATCACATAGGAAGAATCACCTCTTATGTGTCATATAAATCAACAGATTTTTTCCATTCTGAATATCTTTCCCAGGTTAGGACTGTGAAACACTCATACTGTTATCCCAGGCAGTAGGGATGTAGCTGGATTTACATCCTGCCTTTAGGATTCAGCCACAGCTGGCAGCGAAGTGTGCGTGATGTGACTGCACCCCACTGACCCATGTTTATAACACCGCTCCAGACTCTGAGCTCACGTTTCACACTGCCTCCTTCTTTCCTATGCTCCATCACTACACAAATGCAGATAACAATTTAGAAACAAAGAAAACTAAAATACATGGGATGAGTCCCAGGAAAAGAGGACAAAACTTCTAGTAGATTGGCAAAACTTTGGGAAGAAGAGAGATTGAAAGTGACAAAGAAAGGCTGAAGAAGGAAGAATTCATATGATATGATTAATTGGAATGCAAAGCTCAAAGGGTAAATTACTGACCCAAGTGAGCTCAGAGGGAATTTCCTCCTTAGCTATGACAGGACAAGGATACAACCCACACCACTTTCAGTGCTGGTATTTTTAGCTGAGCCATCGTCACACTCCTTGTAGGTCAATTCCATTTTTATGCTTACTTAAGATGTGAAATAATTGGTCTTCCGAGGGTAGAATCTCCTGGATTGAACTCTTTGTGGAACTAAAGTGGGACATTTTTAACCTAGATTTAATAAAGCAAAATTTAAGCCGTGGTGTTTGTTTTATTTTTTTAAATTCTGAGTAATCACTGAACTGATTTATCTGCTTACATCCAAAGATGGGAAATACTTTTTTTTTGTCTGCAGGGAGTGAATGACCCATACAGAAAGGAGCAAATGGTGAAGAGCAGCTTTGCTTTTAGAAATCTGTTCTAAATTAAATGCACCATGGTCTTTATATGGCTTAATATTTTGCAGCATTCATGCTTATTGCCAAATGTAATAGCACATTTCAGTTACAGGGAGAAAACACAACTGAAAACTGGCTTTGCAGTGTTTGCAGGTTGTCAGATATATGATTATATCCCTCGTGTACTAAACTGAAATTGAAACATCTGGTGTTCTGGACACATTTGTTGCTTTGGCTATAACATTTCAGAAAGTATATAATTAGAAATGCTACTGCAGTTTCCTATTAACATGAAAATAGTAAGAATAGCATACGCTTGACAAACTGAGCGGTTATGTTGGATTAGCACACATTTGTAACATAAAGCCAGTGATAGGGCTAGAGCTCTGATAAGTTGGGGATCTAGTATTTTGTTACTTCAGTAAGACATTAACCAGTATGGAAGTGCTTATGAAAACATCTGCATGCAAAATGTTTATATCTGGAGCACTCTGCAATCCCAAATGATAACCATCCTAATAATAAAAACATACCAGTTGTTTTTTGACTGTTTAACACAGATAATGATGACTTATTTTTACTATAAAAGTGCCATACTTTTCAGATCGCGAAAGTGAAAAATTTTCAGAAATCATACCACTCTCTCAAGCACCACTTTTTAGCATATTATTTGGAAATTAACTGCTGTTAATATATCTGCACGCTGTTTTTAATCTGGGACCTCTAGAGTAGTGTCGCCGTGCAATATACAGTGATGGGACCTCTAGTAACATCACTAGGTTAAACTGCAATTGCATTTATAGAATGTGTATTTTTGCATTTATATCCTGAGTCAAATCCAGTTCCATTTTTGCCAGGTTAGGAAGCTGAATTGAACCAAAGCAGATTAGATTCTACATATACACAGAAGGTGAAGTCGGCTTTCTTCACACAGTCACAACGAGTTCAGAATCTAAATCTGTCATTCTTTTCTGGATTCTCCTCTTTTCAGTCTTCTCTAGATGAGGTCACAGAGGAAAATATTCCTGTCTAGGAATACACATTTAAAAAATATTTTATTATAAGATTTTGGTCATGGAGGAACAGTTAGAAGAATTTACCTAGGAGTTGCCCAGGCAAGTACTCAACTGCATTTTAAGAAATATCCCCTCAAAAAAAAGAGAAAACCTTAGTGAATTGGGCAGACTTAAATCATATCAAATGAATGGAGCTTACTGCTGAAACGTTGCTTTAATAATCTTAATTTGCAATACAATGATCTTCTTCTGATCTACGTCAAGATAAACTGACTATCTGAAGTGTGTAAAAACTTTAAGGCATTTAGCTCCCTGTGCTGAATGCCATTAACAACATGCTACTATTTTTCAGATACTCTTTTTCCACCAAGATGCTTATTGTGGAACAGGTACATCACTATATTTGAAAAGGAAATGCCTGAGATTTGCCCCTGACTTCCAGCAAATGGTACATAGGAGGGTTTCCAGGGAAGAACACACCAAATTATTTGAATCCTTAGAGTCTTTGATTTTAAATGAATGATAAAAAATTCTGAATTGATTATAAATATGAAATCAAACTGTATAAAATAGCGGCATGACAAATATTATAAGGAGAGAGGGTGAAGTTCAAAACGTTGCAAGAAAGATGTGGGAATAAACTTAAAATGAAAAATTTAGGATGAATGTCAGGAAGAAAAATCCAAAGGCAGCCCAATTTGAGTGGAGAGAGAGCTGCTAAATTTCAGTTACTGCTGAAGTCTAGTTTAAAAGGAAACTGATGGCAAGAGAGCTCCTTTTCTTTGAAATCCAGGCATGTGGACGCTGATCATAGCTCTGAGAACAGCTTGGATACTAAGGTGTTTCCCACAACAACTTTGATATGCAAAGAAATACTAGCTTAATAGCTAAACCAGAAATGATCCATCAGTGGCTCTCGAACAATACAGGTACAGTTGCCGTGCCAGGACTGCGTCAGCTGGGTAACATGTGACAGCATAGAGGCTACCAAGTCATCTGACACGAAAGTGTCACACAAGCATCTCCCAGCCCAGCCCTGCTCCAGAGCAGGGACAGACTGCTGCCGCCTGCCTGGGTGCTGCTTTAAGAACCCCACCTCCTACGGCACTCCACACTCTGGAAATATCAGTGTGGGGGTTCAAAAGCCAGAAAAGACGGCCACCCCAAACTAAAATCACATCCTAATTAGACTGGTTAACAAAACTACTCTGTATTTTTAAAAAGTAAATCCCCTTTGTTGGCAGGGGGAAACTAATGGAGTGTAAAGCCATATGCTATTCAAAACTCTTTATACATTTCCTTGTTTTCCATTAGGTCTGCCAGCTCCCAATTCCGAGCTAAGCAGGGCTCCCTTCCCTCACTGCCATCAGATTGCTCAACTGCTGAGTCTAAAAATAAAAGCACCTTCTTGCACGTAAGTACCAAGGTTGTATAATGGAGATCCACTCTCTGAAATATGCTAGTGCAATAGTAGTTTGCACATAATCTCGGCAAGTGCCAAGCAAGCAAAGCAGACATACAGTCTCTTGCTTTTACCAATTTCTATCTTATACAGCACTTCCAGCCAGCAAAAAACCTGCTGCTCCTTGAGCAAACAGCGCGTGAAGTTGATGTGGCAGCAGAACAGTGACTGATGTAACCTTTTGGGAAAAACATCGGCACAGATCAGGATTTCATTTTCTTTCCAGCTGCTACTGCCACAAGTGTGGGATTCACACTAAGCAGGTGCGTTTTGGATGATGCAAACATTGGCCACATTGGTTGTTCTTATTGTTTTTGAAGTCTGACTGCTACTTTCCATCCCATGTTGTGCAGATTCTTTTCTTATAATGAATTCTGGTGCATGAACGTGCTCTGAACCTATTATTTTCTGGAAGTAAATATCTACTGTCTTCAAATACAAAGATACTTAAGTCACAGCCCTGTGAGATGCTT
Organism: Charadrius vociferus; assembly: GCF_000708025.1. Taxonomy (NCBI): domain Eukaryota; kingdom Metazoa; phylum Chordata; class Aves; order Charadriiformes; family Charadriidae; genus Charadrius; species Charadrius vociferus. Next base: position 3,174,264 of record NW_009648925.1, on the reverse strand, counting down.
TACAGAAATGCTTTTATGGTGCTTTTCTGCTATTTCCCACAGTGGTGTGGAGTAAGTAGCTCAAGGCGAGAAGTTTCTGGGAGGTAAAAATAACTGTTGCTATCTTACTCAGGAAGAACAAGGCAGCTCCATAGGCTGTGCTCAAATTCAGCTTTACTTAATTGTATAGCTTTGGATGAAGACTGCAATGTCTTTCAGGCAAAGGAGAAATCTCCTTCTACAACTGTTACACCTGGACCATCATGGAGAATCTGTATATTGACATTAGGGGCAGATCAAGTCATGTTTAATTAGGTTTTTCTTTGGGAAACAGTAAGTGTAACCAATCTTTCTGCATCTACTGATGTAGATTTAGAACATTCACTGTTTCACCTGTGGAGATTTTTAGGACAGCACTCCTTTATTATAAATAAATGTTTTGCAATCAGAGTATTTATGTTGTTGAAGGAAAAACACGTCAGACTAATCCTTTAAGGTCTCTTAAAAATATAAAACCTGCGTAGAGCACTTGATGAAAAATGAAGTGTTCCCAATACCTCTTGGGTGCTATAAATTTGCCTGTGTGAATTTCTAATGGAAGTTCAACTATTTTGTTAGAATGTAGCTTAGATGCTTGCACTCTTGAGCATGTCTTTCTCTCCTACAATCTGTTGTGCACCAACATTCAATTCTCTGCAAGAGACGACTGGTCAGTGTTTAAGTGAAATTTGACACAATTTAAGTGATATTTGACACAATTCTTGAATGCATGTTTAGAACTGCCTAAAGGAAAAAAATATATTTCTCCTTCTTAAACATGTTTTTGGTTCTAAATGCACGCCCAAATTGCAGCTAACATTTTTCTCTCCCCTCCCAAGTTGGCAATAAAAGAGTGAGCTGCAGAAAAACACCACGTGTACTTGATTAAAAAACAAACAAACTAGACAATAAAGACTGTAACACATCTTCACCAATTTTTAAGAGATACAACAAAGATTCACTTACACGGTTTAAACAAGTTGGATAAATAATTGGAAAAACTTGCAGGATGTGAAAACCATCCAGGCCCTGCAGATGCCAAAGTTGTTGACAGTCCCATGTCTAGGTAGGTTGCTACTTTTGTATGCACAATTATTTTCAACATTATTAGCTTTGTTAGTGTGATCTACTTTATACTTACATTTCCAAGACCATAACGATGTTGGCTTTTTCTTCAAAGGCATCTACACATTGGACAAGTTTTGGATGATGTAGACAGTTCATGATGCTGATTTCATCCCTTATGTTTTCTTTTTCCTTAGCAGAATATGCTTTGAAAAATTTTCCTGCCCAAACTTTTCCAGTCTTCTTTTCAACAAGCCTAAAGACTTGTCCAAATTTCCCCCTGAAAATATATAACTATTTCCATAAAATGTTTTTGCAATGTATGGGCCATCATGAATAGTAACATTTTACTAAATATTCCAGCACAACCACTCCATTCTGAAATAAGAATGTCTTCATATCAAGTAATGTTCTGTATTGATTTTGTGCAGAGTAATCTGCAAGAACTTTTGAATGAATACTGCATTTAGAGATATCCCACTATTCCCATTAGCAAGTTTTGTATAAGAGGGTTCAAAAGATGGACTCCTACCAGGCTTTAATTCACGTGACTCAAGTTTTTCTGCACACAGTTTTCTCTAGGTCATACACCTCTGAAGAGGCAGCAGATAGGAGACATCTCAGGTATAGGATATAGGATATAGGTGAAATCAGAATCTGAATACTGGAGGCTTTCTGTACTATAATTTCACATTGCTGTATATGTACAATTCTACCTACGATACCTTTATCAAGATTTGTTAATGGCAGTATATGGAATCCTCTTGCCTTCCGTACCACCAGCAGCACAAATCACTGAAAGATTATCATGGCATGCAATTCACATAACCACGAGTTTGAGGACTGAGAAACGCAGCCAGGCTAATCACTGACCTTCACTGAGCAATACTATTAATGCTCTTGGGATTATGACTGCTGTCAACAGAGATTCTAGTCTGTGGGCAGGATAATCTTATTACCGCTAATGGATATAATGGAAATGCAACTGGACAATGTGTACCTCTTTTCAGCTAGCTTTTAGAACACTGAACAACTAATGAATCCTCTAGCTTTATTCATTTCTAGGCTCCGTTTTCCTTGCCAGAAATGCGTGTAGTGCCTATTTAAAATTATCGATTAATAGGAATAAAGGAGCTTTATGGAGTGGAGGCCAACATATGTTAAAATCTATTTTTGCTGCAACAGAGGAGCCCAGCTGGAATGTTGAAAGTGCAAGACACCATCAAAGAATGAATGCACATGATCTTTATAATTGACTGGTAGCCTTGAAAACTCCATGTCTTCAAAAGCACAATACAGTACTTACGATCCAAGTCTTTCTTCAATATTATAGACATCTGAAACTTTTTGTTCAGTGTTGATAGTAACTGTCCGATAGTCGACCTCTGTTTCTTTCCCTTCTACAAATAAGTAATAAGGACCATGATTACAACCTCCATAAAACATGAATTAAAAACACAGATTTGCATTCGTCCTGATTAAAATGTGAACTTCTTACCATCATCAGATAGCTCCACTTCATCCTCTTTAAGTTCTATGATGAAAATAAAAAGACATTAATAAATTATTATATAGGATATGGTACTTACTTAAGATAGTCAAATTATTCACAGTATCATGGGCAACTGGTAGACCCTATGGCTAAGCAGCAAAAAGCAGTCAGGGACTTGGTGCATTAACTTAATAATTAAAATGTCTTCACCGCTTCTATGTGACTATTGACTACATAATCACAATCTGGTGACCATTTGTTAATAAAACAAGTTCATGTGCTTTTCAGGACTTGCCTATCATACCTGCCTCCTAGAAATATCAGCATACTGAATCAGCTCAAAGTCATCTAATAAATAGCTTTAGGAATGCCTTAGTAAAATAGAAAATAAATTTAAAATATAAAAATCAATAACAACACTTCTAGTTCGATGACGATTCCTTTTCCGGCTTTTCTATGCATTTTTTTTTTTATGGCAAAGGCAAAAGTAAAGCAAGTTTGTACATGAAAAGATTTCCTGCAAAGCATCCAGACAAATTTTTCAGACTCAAGATGACTAGAAAATTTGGACAGCGTGCACTTTCCTGAGCATGGCTGAATTTGGAAATCACTGAGGTCCAAATGGACCCTTAGTTCTGCAGGCATACTCAAAGGCAGGCAGAGATGTTGGTAAGCCCAGGGACATAAGACAGAGTAAAAGCCAGCCTAAGTGTCTTGATTTTAATTCTTAATTTTCATGTGGATGAATTGTCAGTAGCACTGGTTTGTGCGTTGTTCCCTATGTTGCTTGCAGGTATGAGGGGAAAGGGGTTGTAACTGGAATGTTGTTATATATTACTTATGCTGCTTGGGCTTGCTCCTAAGACCTGTGGCTATGACAGTAATTTGAGAAACTGCAAAGGCAGTTGCACAGTGACCTGTACAAGTCTCCCTTTAGCTGCTGAAGCTGCACTTTGCCATCGTAGTGTGCAAGCCTAACCAAGTGATTTATCCCCGCTGTGTCAACAGATTTATGTTACGAAACATTAATGTGGTACTCTGGACGCTATTAGGTGCTTTGGAGTATAGAGTTATATTCAGGGGATGAGAAGAAAACAACAGAAAGAAAGGGGGCAGAGTGAGTAGATAGTTGGTCTGATGCACGGGCATCACCTTTGCACATCCAACACGTAATGCTGCGTCTGTATTCTGGTAGCAAAGCCAATCAAGTAGGTATAATCTGTTACTAAAGCCCTTCTCTCTTTTTTTTTCTGGATTTGCAACCCTTGTATGTCCCAGCACAGACTAGCTGATTTGCAGTGATTCACCAGAAGAGCAGGGAGGGAAGAGAGCCCTCCCCACTCAAGGGTAGCTGTCCTCAGATCTTCCTCAGCTAGAAACCACACTTGCATAGAGCACATCACATTTTCCTCCCCTTTTAAGGGCTGCATAAGGGAGCTGATCCCAACCACGCTGCCAGTAGTCAACGTCTGCCAAATACTGATCAGACAAAGAAGTCAGTTCCCGGTTCTGCCGCGACACTATATTGAAGCCATGAACTAGAAACATATTGGTCCATCAGTGGAAGCCTAAATTAGATAAGCAGAACATATCTGAGCTTGGTAAGTGCTGAGTAGCTGTGCTCAAACCTTTCTCAGAAATGAGTTAACAGTACCAAATTTTCCTCAAACATGGCGATGCCTACTTTAATCAGTTATGACTTACAACCTTATTTTAGTAGCTGTTTTCTTTAAATGCACAGTGAAAAGTTAGCCATGCCTTTCTTCACTAAGATTATATTGAGATTACTAATATGCACTGGCCGCTTCAGTATGAAAATCAGTAATCAGTCTTTCTGGCAGCAGTGGAAAATCCCACTTCTCAGCTAAGTGTTTACATAGATGGCAGCTTAAAGTCCTGACTTTGAGAGGTGCTGAACACATGCATTTTCCACTGCCTTTAATTAAAGCACCAGTTATATGCACACACTCGAAAAATCACGCTTTGTATGACTTGCCCTTTGTCCACAGTAGCTGCAGGATCAAGAATCAAAATCAAGAAGCACAGGCAGTGGGAGCACAAAGACAACCCGCCCTTCCACAAATAGAATACATTTTCTTTTCACTCAAAACAACTTTTTTTTGCTGGTTTTTGTATGCATCACAATGATGATGATCACAATTCATACACTTTCTAGCCTTTTTGTATTAAATCTATGTAAGAAAACTCTCAGTCTTAAAAAGAAAAATAGCTTGTTTGCTTTGGTCCAGTACAAGTAGTGCTTGCTCTAGGAAAAAAAAAAAAGTAGGGAAGAGTCAGGTCCCTAACCCTAGAAGGTGTTCGTCCTGCAACTAAGAAAGAGGGCATTGAAACACAGGGAATTTTATTATGAAGAGCCAATACCATCTAGCTTCCTTGTCAATTTTAATGTTGTTTTTCTCCCTTTGAAGAGAAGCTGCATCTTGATTTAGATTAGGTTTTAAATCTTTGAAATAGAGGAAAGTAATTTCTTAGAATGCATTCAATTTAGCATTTGAAGAGAAATATGATTTACTTTTGTTTGGCAATGTCTGTTGAGAAGCTTACACAGTTCTGCGATGCTGCACCACTTTGTTATCATTTTGTCTTGCTGTGGCAATAAAAGATAACTTTGCAAGAATTATGTAAGACCCTTAAAATTCCAAAGCCCTGCATACATAAGTAAGGAAGGAGAGTTACAGCACGTAGTGCACTCCTCAAAGACAGGAAAAATGGCAAAACACATTATTCTTGGTCTGGGCTTTTTGGTATGGTATGACTATCAAAGTGATCCTTGCACAGTAGGCAGATGTGGGTGTGCACAAAAATATGCATTCAGTATCTGTTTTTAACAATAATGCTGATTTTTGTGTATGCTTAAAATTTTGATACCAGTTTCTGAATAATTTCTAAAAGGCTCCAGCTGATCCCATTAGTCCTTTGAGAAGATCTTAAGCGAAAAAAAAAAGAGGCAAAAGGTACTGAAAAATATTTTTACAAGCATGGGCAACTGTAATCAAAAACCCCCAAAAATATTTCTAGCACCCATAACACTGCAAAACCAACAGGCTAAATAGGATAGCCTTGAATTTGCAAGATTGGTGTACTAGGGACAACAGGACTGAGGTGCTCTACCCTCCTGGGATGTGAAGCACAGGAATGACAACTAGGTATGAGAGGCTAATTCAGTTTCTGCTGCATATTCAGTGTTTGGCTAGCAGCAGGCACGTTTACTTTTTCCAAAAGCACATTTGGGATAGTGTTTATGGCTTCTTTTTTTCATGGTGTGTCCAGTATAAACTGTAATGAATCCATCATATGTTTCAGCTAAGCCACCGAACATCATTTTCCAACTGGGCACAGTCTGAATGTGTAACTTATGTGTGAAAGGTTTCATCTCCCATTACCTGTGCGCTGAACTACAGAAGTCTATCAGCCAGCACTCACACAGCAAGCCAGAAGTCCAATTATTGGTTGCTTTCACAAGGCAGGGTTTTGGGATCCCTGAAGCCAAGTTCCCACAATGGATGCATGCAAAACATATGCTCAGACACCCACATGAAGTCTGCAAAGGGACTTCAGCACGCTTACAGCCAGCATTAGCATTCACTGCACAGAAGCACACGTGAAGGAGTGTGTTCAGCTGCCTGACCTCACTGGGAAATTGTTAAGATATTGAATTTAGATATATTTTTTTAAGTCTTTTAAAAACTAACCTTCTTGTTTCTCTCCAACTTTTACCAGCTCGGATTCTTGACTGGGCTCACTGATGCCATACACGTTAGCAGCTCGCACACGGAATTTGTACTCCCGGTCAGCCTGCAGGTCCTGCACATTGAAAGAGGTGCTGCGGCAGGTAGTGAGATCTGTCCATTTGTTATCCACTGAGTTCCAGATCTCCACAGTGTAGGACTGCACCGCACTTCCACCATCGTAAGAGGAACCGTACCATGAGAGAGTGAGGGAGGAGCTCCGTATGTCTGATGCGCAAGGTGTTCCGGCAGGTGGGTCTGGTTTATCTGCAAAAACATATATGCAAGGCACATTAGATGAAATCGTGAAGGTAGGAGGTAAGACTTCCATTAGGGTATTACTGGCCCTAGCTAACAGCCCTTTTCTTTCCGTGCCATTGCTCTGCTTCAGAGGTTTGTCCTACAGCGAAAAGGAAGAACTGCAGCACAGAGAGACTTACCTGAATTAGCTAACATGGATGCCAGTCCCACATGGGCCTCAGCATGGGCTGCTCAGTTCTCTGGGCATCTTGCTAAGCCATGCTGAAGCCTAATGCCCTTCACAGCTATTATTACAGAAACTATTCAGACTAAAACCAGTCGCAGCTATGCTTGCAAGTACTGAAATCAAATCTCCCACAATCGTGCCAACCACTCCTCAGTGAACATCCTTAGAGGTTTACCCCTGTAACAGTCACCATAGCTGTGATGGTCTTTCTCCAGCTTCCTTCATCTGCTTCCATACTTCAGGGGCACCACTGACCTTTCACAGCCTCAGAATGTGCCACTTATCCGACTCTACCGGGGTATCAGAGATATCAAAACCAGTTTGTTGTTATAGAAACACAGATCTTGAAGAGTGACGATTTTGTCTCTGTGCAGTTTTTGGAAGCCTGGTGCACTTTTTAGTAAAAAAGAAGTCAACTTAGAATAAATCATTTAAATATTGAGATTTTTTGAATCTCACGTGCATTTTGGAAGTTGTTGGGGAGGTGGAAAATAGAAACTTCTGTATTTCCTCAGTTGGAGGCTTGCTCCCACAGTCCTTATTTGCATAAATAGAGCTAATATCACCAGAACCTGGTGTGCAGATGAGCAACCAACTATGCAAACATCCAACACAATACAAAAACCTTGCAGTTATATGACATTTTCAAAATGAAGATTAATGATTACATAGTTATTGAAAGTAATGTTTTCCTAAGACAGAAAAATGTTGACTTTTTTTAAAAAAATTACTTATTAAGAATTATGGAAGATAAGCACTTCAAAAGACTTTAAAGGGAACAAATATCTTCCTTGGGAATAATCCTCTCAGAAGTAATCTAGCAAAACCTACAAAATAATGATGATGTTGATCTGGATGTACTAGTGGCCAAAGGTTAAATGAGAAATCCAAGGATGGGATAAAATGACAGAAGGTGAAAAGAAAAAGGTAGAAAGTGTGAGCTGCTACAAACAGTGTTTACACTGGATATGGTTGGATAAAATTCTGTTCCATTTTGCTGGTTAAAACTGCTAATGGACGTTATCAGTTTTCCCTTAAGAAAGGCAGAGTTGCCAAAGAAGCCAAAAAATGCAGGCACTTTCTCAGCAATAAAAAGATCCAAATGCTGGGGAAAACTGCCACTGACTTTGATTAAAGCCTTACTGTGGTAGACTATATCCATTATCCCTCCATACTCAAATTATCATTCCTAGGAAAATCACTGAGCAGACAGAAATAGCCACAGTTTGCCATAAACATGCCTTTAGTTCTGGGACAGAGGGACTTTTCTGACTGCTGTGGTTTTACTTAGCGAGAGGGAAAATGGGGTAGTTTCATCTGATCATGACACTTTAATATCAGTTCACTATTTGGAAGAGTGCAAGTTCCGTTGATCAACAATTTCCCTGAAAAAACTTTTGCCATTCCTTTTAGTTCGGCTGTGATGGAAAATCCATCTCCCTGCACAACTTAAACATATTAGAAGATACATAAATAGAACTTCTGAGTATGAGGGAGAAGCCTGGGAGGGAGGAAGGGAGATGGGCACCAAGGGTTTGCTGCTGCATTCAGCATGAGAATGCCCAGGCGGAAAAAAAAGAGACTGACAGAACGTAGGTTATCTTTATTCATTTTGGCAACACTTAAAATGCCGTTCCACTAGGAGTCATCATTATACAGTACATATCTTGTTAAACACAAAAATCAGAGACCAGATGTCCTTAACCTCTGGAATGGCTTATTGCCCTGCTTAGTTGTCACATTTTACTTGCCTCATTTTCTGGCAGAATAGAAAGGACTATTTAAACAAGCATGCATTTATAGTGTAGATATCATGAACTGAATCACAGAGAAGTTATATGATTTGCCTAAGATTAGAAAGAGAGATTGTAGCAAAGATAAAACTGAATCTTGATCTCCTGGTGCCGGAACAGCAGCACCCCTCTTCCCTCTACAATCCTGCCCCAGCCTCCTCAGAGCTGCAAGAAGTATGAATTCAGTGCTCACACCATTCACAATAACAGAACCCTCGTACAGTGCTGCAGCAGCAACCAGGGAGCTGGTTGTGTGGCACACATGGATTATACGATTTTAGTGAAACAGCAGTGACAGCCATCTTCTTTTCACTACAACTAATTATCCATGCAGACCTTGTAGGGAATGATGCTACCTCTGTCCTCTTCAAAATCTGTACATTAGAAGGATATTCAGCTCTGTCTTTTTTGCTTCCTATATAATCATCATTGCATCATCTCAAGAGGCAGATAGAAGAATTTGGATAAGTGACAGCTGACTTAACCTAAATCCCAACAGAACAGAACAGTTGCTGATAGCAAGAAAAAACTACTTTGAAGAAAAGCTAAGCCAGTAGTCTATCACCTTACAGAGGCATCTGTTCAAGTTTGTCAAAGCAGTGCAGATTCTCTGACATCTGCTATGCACACAGCTAAATGTGGATGGTATGTGTTTGGGGTTTTTTGTTGTTTTGGGTTTTTTTTTTTTTAAAAGAAACTGTTAGCTTGCTTTAATGCTCTGCACTGGATTTTACATTGAAGGAGGAAAGAATGCATATGCTTCAGTCTTTACAGAGCACACTAGCCTGCTTCCCATGCAGGACATGAAAATACAGTTCTCTCTTTGCTGACTTTCAACACACTTCTGTTTCCAAATGAAACTCTGGGCATAATTTATCAGTTGCCTAGGCCACAGTTACCTTAGTGACCTCTCTTTCCATGACTCACCTAGATAACTGCAATCCATTTGGCCAGCATAGTTTACAGAAGCAAGGCTTAGGTATGTGAGCGCTGGAGAGAAAACACTCATGGCCAAGGGGACATCAGCAGTAAAGAAAATGCAACATGGCTTTAGTCTAATATCTGCCATCCCTGGGAATATTTCTACTTTCCTAATAAATTTTTCCCAGTAGGCAAAGTTGAAAACCTGCAACCTCGGCTGGACTCCCTTGAGCCAGAAAGATGCACGTTTTTGTTTGAAGTCTACCACGTGCTGCTGCTTGCAGATCTGCTCAATGTATAAATACTGGGGTAGTAGCCGCTATGGGAGATCATAAACGAGACTGAAAGTCTAATATTTGCTTTTTCTTAATATGACAGATGTATATGTACCATTTTACCATGCTTAAAATTTATTTGATATCAGACTGGATGGTACTCTACAGCTCTGCACATTCAGAGAATTTGCAGATGGTCTCTCCATGTGTCTGTTTTGTTTCTCAACAGTTTATTCTATGGGGATTTTAAAGGTTACCCTTTATTCATCTGTCTGTATTGAAAGCTAAGATATTTTGCCAGACTACATTCCCTTCTGAAATACGAAATCTCTATCAGCACAATTAACGGTTTCCAATAAAAATATCCAGTGGGTTGAGGAGGGGTGTGGAAGTCAAGCACAATTCTCTATTTTGTTCTTCTGTTTTAGTGTTTAGTGTATCATGAACGTCCTTGAGCTGCCCATCTTCAAGATTTCATTTGCATGTCGTGTGCAGTCTTTCACATACACAAACATACTTAGCCTCATACTTAGGCTTATATTATGAGGGCTTTACATAGGCTTTGTTGGACCACAATTTTGTTCCTGTTCTGAACCAAACAATAGCCACAAGCCAACATGTGAACTAGAAGGAAGGGAGTGCATCAAAAAACACACACATGTTCACACCTTGTGAATATTCTATAGGGGAAGTAATTAATTTAAAATATCAAGCTCTAACTTCAGTTTCACTATTATATGCAACAAAAGAAAACTTATATATTCTCTACCATAAGATGTCTTAACTATACAAAATTAGGGGTATTCCAGTCTTGGCTAACTTACAGCATGCATATAACACCAAAATTAAGACTTAGCTATACTTTATGATTTTCTAGATTGTCACAGTCAAATTGCTGTATCCACACAGTCCTGTTGAACTTGGTCAGAATCCAACAAACTTCACCTCCTTTGTAGCAGATAGTACTTACACCTCTTTTACTAGGACACATTATCACTTCATTTGCCTAATAGTATGACTGCAGAGGCTATCAAGATAGTTGGAGGCTGGACAGTTAAATGCTAAGGGGGACTCAAGCACAAAGCTCCCTACTTAAGCTCTTTAGGAATATCAGTAAGGTTGCCCCGAGCTGGCTCCCAAAGCCTAGTGGCAGGCCAAGGAGATGGACAAGCAGCTAATTTGGCCTCCAGCCTGCCTCAGGGACGGTTCTGCACAGCAGCACAGAGACTGCATAAAGTCACTGACTCTAGTGGCACAGAGGAAATAGCAGGAGCAACTCATACGTGCTATACACCATGCATAGGGGAGTGGAGGTGATGTGAAGGAGGGCTCTGCTGCTTTCCTCCCTTTGGGCTCCAGCAAACTGGGAACAGATTAAAAAAAACCCACTTCCCAACAAAGGGAGACATAATTTACCACTACCCCAGAGCAAGGAGGTCAGATTCCAGTTTATTCTTTGTGGCATGTGTTCCTCAGGGCAGATGGTAAGGTCACGAGCTGGCCTCACGTGAAATGTATAAGCCACATGTAATACCATACCAGGGTTGAAACGCGTGCTTCTTATTTACTCCCAAGTTGAATTCAGCTGCACTCCTTCCTCAGACAAATTCTCAGAAATATCTTGGTAAACAGGTTTTGATATACAGCCTGGAGTAACCTTTAATTAATTTGTATTTATACACTCTGAGAAGCATAAAGCATAAGCATGCTCAGCCTGTAAATCATTGCTATTTATGAGACAAATTTGACTTGAGGTCCTTGCCTTTTTTTTTCCGTGGTGTGTAACCCAAAATTCCTCCTGATAAGGAAAGGGACTTTCTCTCTTTCTGCATAGGTGGTGAACCCACAGCTCGTACCGGACACCCACATAACATGAAACCGTGCTATCCAGATCTCACTGCCTTCTCCACATGGCTCAGTTTACAGACTCCGCAGAACACAAGCACCATTCCAGGAGACCAAAAAAGGCAGCAATCTCCTTATCTAACTCTGAGCGCAGGGAAATGGAAATTGTTCTGCTCCTTGATGTGAGGGTCACGCCGAGCCAAAGCAAAGTGCTAGGGCTTGCTGCACATTAAGAGCTTGCCGGGCTCCGGTAGTCTCTTAAGTAGCAATGCTGTTCCAGTAGAAAGCCTCCAAAAACTGAGAACAGGATAACCACAGCCTCTGAAAAAAGTTATTTTTCTTTTACAAACAGAGACAGCACTGAAGCAATGTCTCTGAAGCAGTTTTCTTTATCTGTTCTCAAAATTGGTTTGGTTTCTTTCTAAACCCAGTTATCACATTACTGTATAATACTATTATTAGCTATTGTGATATTTGTCTGCCAGATAAAGAACAGACAGAGAGAAACAATTTAATTCCATTCCACAAGCTGTTTAGCCAGAGAAGGTATTTAATATGCTGCAAAAGCCAGTTGAACACTGTCCATGCCGACAGCGCTGGCAAAGCCTTCATTTGAAATTTATCAGCAGGAGAAAAGCGAAACCATAAAAGGTCATAACTGAACTCTGCATTATTGCTGACAGGGTGCAGGGTCATGGCAGACCTCTCTGCTTTGCTCGGAAAACTATGCCCTGCAGCTTTTCTTCCAAGGGAGAGGAGTGCTGTAAGTAGAGATATTATTACCCCTTAACACCCTCTAACACCCATTAGCACCCTTCTGGATGTTAGTGTACCATAGGTTTAGCATAACATTAAACTAGAAAAGAAACAACACAAGAGAAGTTGAAACTAAAAGAACTCCTAATGAAATAGCCTCCCCAGCAGAGCCGAGGACCACATGGACAAGGTTAAGTTAGCTCAGGGGACCAGAGTTTGAAATTCACCCCTCCCCTGTAATACACACTGCGGACTGCTGCTAGCCTCCTCCAAGCATGATCCCTCACCATATTGCCCCTCCCCGCAACTCTGACATAAAAATGAAGTTATTTAAAAACTGCCCTTTTGAGACCTGTGAATAAAGTAGCTCACAAATCCTGGAGACCCAGTGCACAACTTTGTGCTGTTGTTCCCACTTTGCCAGTTGGGGCAACTGAGGCGTAAAAGAGTAAAATGACCTTGCCCAAGGACACGCAGGAGAATAGAGCTGGGAACGAAACCAGACCTCACCACTCCCACGCAAATGCCCTCAGCACAAGAACATCTCCTTCTGCCACAGGCGAATGGAACAAACAAATGTATAATGCATTCTCAGGAGCCCTTTTTCTAAGCCCTTTTTCATCTGCTCCTCTGCCTGAGTCAACAAGCTATTTGGACTACTCATCTGCTTCATGTTAGGCATCTGGTTTGATAACTGATTGAATTAGAGCTCCGATACCTGTCCACTAGCAGGCAGAATACATTTTAGGAGTTTCCCCAGTAACACTATCAGCAGATTCCAAGTCTCCACTGGGGTGTTTGGGTCCTAGGAACCCCATGTTATTGTGCAGGAGTTGTGATGAATCACTTCTTAGTAACTAAGGCATTCCTAGCATTTAACAGCAGGTAAATTACAGGAATTTTGTTGTGAGAAATACTGTCGTGATATTTCCTTTCCTTTATCAGAAGAAAGGTGAAGGTAAGTATCAGGGAAAATAACTGTTCAGGGAGTTCTAATGGTATTTCTCCTAACAGAAATGTCACTGAAACTAGATGGCCCTTCAAGGAATAAATCTGGATTAGTGTACTGGCACTGATGGAGAGGGCAACGTCAGCTGGTTTTCCTCTATACATTGTTATTTTGCTGTGAAACTTTAGTTTTGATACAGCTGCAGAGTTTTGCCGACAAGCATTAGTGGGGAGGCTGACAGTGGAGGTTACAACACTGTTGAACTACAACAGCAGCAACAACAGCAACTTTAAGACATCTCTTCCTTAACCACTAGTCTAGTTGCCCTTTAACCATAAAATTGGTGACAAAAATCCTCCAGCAATCGAAAGGAATTTAAACGACTAAAGGTTAAAGATGGAGTCCACCCACGTATTCTTAGGAAATTCACTGCGTTCTCGACCCTAACTGTAAACAGAGAACCCCATGGATACTGCAAGATAGAATCTGATGCTTCTTAAGAGAAGATGAAGTTTCAGAGGCATTCATGTTAGCACTTCTGAGCTGCAGTGTTTTCTGTAGAAGTGTCTATGCTTGCTCTGCTTTACTACCTGCTCACAGCTGTCTGCCCTTGCCTTTCCAGAGAGAGAACCACAGTTTTCGATCCACTCACTCTGGGGGCTACCACTGAGCCAGACTTCTCAGGCACTCGCAAAAAATGCTGATAGTGCCACTGTGAACTGTTGGTTCCACATTGCCTCCTAAGAGAGTTTCAGGACAAAGAACTAATGCTAATATAGCATGCATATGTGCCACTTGTTGAACCAGGACCTTCTTATAAGAAATTAATAATCCTACCATTATATTCAATGGCTATTGGTGTTAGTGATGATCAGATCTTGTTCTCAAGCTAAACTTGTATTCTCTCATTTTTGCATGTGTGCAACATGCAAATATTATATATGCGTCCTTAAGTACTTCGTTTATCCCTGTCCAACAGTGCACGAGGACACAGTACGCTGTATGTGCACAAATGCTTAGAGTAATAAAACCACCATAACAACTATCTTTAGGCCTCTGAGGGTATAATGACATTGCTCTTATTCTTCTGCATATACCTAGCATATAGCTCACTAATCACCATGATAATTTATTTTACACAATACCACAAATCTAAAGGATTTATAAAAGACAAAGTTGACCAAAATCAACCCCCATGTGTTTTTACTTCTGTATTAACAAATGTAAAAGATGTCACTAACATCCAAAGTATTCACCAAACCCTGATCATCAGAAAACCCCTATATACTAGGCATGGAAGCATGAAGCGGTTTGCCCAAAATCATGAAGGAAGCTTGTGGCATAGCTGCAGAACAGTCTGCTTCTCTAGTGCCAAATTCTCCGTGTTGAATACTGTTATTCTTTTGACGTTTTGTCATAGGATCCAGCTTTAGCTAGTATGAAAACCAGGTTCCTTTTTCAAAAGTGGTTACAGATTGGGTATTCCTGTCACACAGTTAAAATGTTCAGAACGAGAAATTTGATAAATTTACCCATATACATTTAATGAACGGTATGAAAGGAATGAATATTCCTTGCTATCACTGTAGAGTGAGGGCTCTACGCCTAAATCAGTCCTGTCTTACACTACGCTCACCAGCGGCTTTGGCAACAGAAGTCCACTTTAATCTGTGGTAAATCATTAGCTCAGTCCCACATCAGGCCACTTTGGTTTCAGAGCAGAAACATGTTGCAAAATCTCTCTAGACAGATCATTCAGCTAATGAAATTGCTTATTTAAGAGAGCTAATCATAACAATAGAGAAAAGCTCACATGGACGTTTTGGGATCAGTGAACCCTTT
Organism: Charadrius vociferus; assembly: GCF_000708025.1. Taxonomy (NCBI): domain Eukaryota; kingdom Metazoa; phylum Chordata; class Aves; order Charadriiformes; family Charadriidae; genus Charadrius; species Charadrius vociferus. The sequence goes on along the minus strand of NW_009648925.1, from coordinate 3,159,072 downwards.
AAAAGATGACAATGCTTAACTTGGACATCTCACTTCTTCTGCAGGTCTCCCAGTATTATTAGTGCTTATACAGACAAAGTTACACAATGAATCAATGTGAAACTCAAGACTCAGTCCTTGTGGCTCAGATTTAGATTAGATTTTAGGAAGAAATTATTTACTCTGAAGGCGGTGAGACACTGGAACAGTCTGCCCAGAGAAGTTGTGGATGCCCCATCCCTGGAGGTGTTCAAGGCCAGGTTGGATGGGGTTTTGAGCAACCTGGTCTGGTGGGAGGTGTCTCTGCCCATGGCAGGGGGTTGGAACTAGATGATCTTCAAGGTCCCTTCCAGCTCTAACCATTCTATGATTCTATTCAAACTTAAAGTGTCAGAACCCCTGCTCAGTTAAGCTGGCAGTTGAAGTCTGAGCCTGACAGTGTAAGCAGTTAAATTTAAGACTTTAGGAGACAAATTCAAAGGTATGCAGGGTAGATTTTTTTTCCCCTGAAAGTCATTATTAAAAATAATTCATAATAATCATACCCAGTTTACAGTTGAGGACTCAGGGTTTAAATCATAGCAGGATCATTTCTGATTTGAATCCTGGCAAATAAGCTCAGTCCTCTGTCTTCTGGTTGAAGGAAGTCCAATAATGTTATTTTTTTTTGTGAAGAAAGGTCTTTGAGAACTGAAAGCATAAACCCGATATCTTAAATATCCTTAGAAAGGTCTTTAGACTTTCTGCTCAAAGCAGGATCAGCTATAAGGTCAGACCAGATTGGTCAGATGCTTATCTAATCTGAACTTGAATACCTCCAAGGATGAAGACTGTACAACTTTTCTGGGACACCTGCTCCCTGGCATGTGTTACAGTCCAAATTTAATTTGGGAAATGCTTATTGGAGTCTTTCACATGAGAAGCTTGCCCATCAGCATGAAGACTTTGCAACCCACATGGCTGTAAGGTGACTTTATTATTTATTTCATTTTATATTTTAACAAATGCCTTTGCTTTGATAAAATTCAGAACAGACAAGCTTGTTAAGTACTTCTTTGAGAAACATAGCTCTAGGTTGGGTCAGACACACTCCTCCAGAGAGCAGATGGTCTCTATTTGTAGTTTCCCTCAATACATTCAAGGCTCAGTTGTAGACTGTGGTCAGTCAGCAGTGTTTTGAGCACACAGCATACACATAGATGTGCCTTTTACTGGTAAACTCATAGGGAGGCAGCCCACACAGAGTTTAGAGCCTTATTATAAGCAGCTGAGGCAAATGTAGCTGATCACCAGGGCTTACTCTACAAACACTTGTTATGAACGTGGGGTCAGGGCAGGGAGGGCAAGTATCTTCCCACTACTTTGGATGGAGCATAGAGAATGGACAAGTGGGAATTTAAGACTAAAGATGAGCTTTGGTAGACTAAGAAGTCTCACGTTTTGCATATTTAGAGAGGTACAGTTTCTCTGTTTTGACGGGAGCAGGCTTTGAGGAAAAGTACCTTCCAACTTGCATGAACATTTAACACCTTTGAAAGTGCAAACAGGGTGAAAGATTTTATGTCAGTAGTGAGATTCTAACCCGCTTCCTAGAAGGAAGACGTTTTTACTCCCTTTTCCCACATTTTTGAATACCCAGATGGAAGAACCTGGCCTTAAAACGCATGTGTAGCAAAATAGGAATCTTGAGGCTTTGTCATGCCTTTGGCAGTGCTGACATCAGCGAGATGTCTCACTAAAGAGCTTGGCAACTTTACAAGAGGGAATTTATTCTTTTCAGTTGGAAACAGATGGCTTGTCATCAGCCAAAATGCATGGCAAACTCGAGCACATTGTAAAGATTCTTCACCCAACTGTCCCAAAAGCGTCTCTGGGAATCCCACTGTTCTCTGGCACATTTCTTATGGAAGGGCAAAGCAGGAGGCTGAGATGTAGCTTTATAAGGTTATAGAATTCAAAGACTTTCAAACCAATTAACTCCAAAGGATATAAACCAGTGACTTATATAATAATGAGTCAAGGCCCATACAGTGACAAGATAATAGGAATTGTTGGCCTAGTTCAGCTAAAAAAAATCCATCTTGCCCAATAACCTGCTACAGTTAGCAGCCTGCAGCAGTTGCCTACGGAAGAGTGAAAAAAAGGGAAATATAAAGAGTGATTAATCTCCTGCTATTCTTCTAGCTGCTAATCAGCTGTTTTGGGCCTTTGGAGCCAGAAGCTGCACCCAGTACAATGTATATGATGATTATTTGAGGACCCATTTTTCATGGTGTTTATATTTAATCTAGCTGTATCTTTCTGACCTGCACAACCCACTGTTGGAAGGGGTAGTACAATATGTAAATGCATCATGTGAAAAATACTTATTCTATTTTCTTCTATTCATGAATTCTCTGGCAAATTGCTGGAATGTACTTGATATTTATACTCATTCATTCAGTTATCTCTTAACTGCAACAATAGCCACAGATTAGATGAAAGAAGTTCATTTAAATAGTCAGGAGGCCTCTATTGACAATATGTACAGCAGTATGCAACTGAGGGACATTCACTCTGTAGCAGGGGGTATTGTACTTGAAAGTGTGATTCTGCTCATTAAAATTTGTATGTTAATCACTGGATTGTTGGAATCAATTTCCAGGCCAACTTGAGTTAATGGTATTTTGCCACTGATTTCATTGGAGTCAGATTTTCATCTTCGGCCTTATATGCACATTTCTCTACTCGCTCACTAGCCCACATATCTGTTAGGACAGCAGCGCCAATGCAGTTACGAGTGTGCGATTAGGATGCAGCCTTGCTGGTTGAACTAGAATTCGTCCAAACGCCTGGGCAGGCGCTGCCCTCGGCTGCCTTGTGTCAAAATCCCTCAGCAGTCCATAGATAACAGAGCCTAGAAACAGACCTGTCCCACAGACTAATGTTTTAATCAAATCACCCTCTTGCTTGTAGAACCTTCCTAGATTTCCCTGGAAACCATTTACTGCGTATCCACACCAAGGTGGGTTCATTAGCCCTTTCAGAGCTCGGTGTCACAGCTCTAGGTTTTGTCTGATACTCAAGCTAGCTGGTCTAGATCTAGGCTGCAGTTTTATCAGCAAACATACTGCAACTGTCTACCAGTCTACAACTATTTGCAGCTGTCCACAGCCTGCTACAACAAACTCCATGGCCTCAATGTGTCATCTGACAAGGCTCTTTGAAGTTTTAAAATACATCTGTGTAAAAGCCCATATATGAAGGGCTCCATATTCAAAATAGACTGTCCTTATTCCCTGCTTTCTGTCACTATAAAACAGTAGACAATGGTAGTAATTTCAATTAAAAGGATAAAATCTCCTTCCCCCAAGCATCAGGATGTTTTTAAATTTACAGTTGCATAGAAACCACCTCATTCCTTCCTGAACTAACAGTTTTAAAATTCGCAGTCTAGCAAACATCTGGATGCTGCAAACATTAAATGGGAAAAAGAAATGGTATCTAACCAAAAATGGAGACGTGAGCTGTTTTCATCTTGTATTTGTGTTTTTAAAGTCTGAACTATTTTGTACCTCCATCTGTAATTAGTAATTTTTCAAAATAAAATACGGTATAGCCCTACTGAACTTGCTTATAGTCCTTATTAAAATGTCACTGTCCAGTCCAGATATTTTTTAAAGTACTAGTTTTTTATTTCAGTCTTCTTAACTTATTTGTTTTATTTAATTTTTTGCATATTATCCTGTATAAAGCAAATGTAGAGTGATGTCTGAAGAATGAGTATATACCTAAAACATTATTATGGACTTACCAACAACTGTAAGGTTGACTTGTGCTTGTCTGCTGCCAAGTTTGTTCTCTACGACTAGGGTGTAACATCCACAGTGTTCCTGCTTTGTTGATGATATTGTTAGCTTGCTGCTGTTTTCAGCCTTCTCAATTTTAATATATTCATTTTCTTCAATCTGCCAAATTCAAAAGAAAAAAAAAGATTTTATGGGATAAATTTCATCATATCTGAAAGGGCTCAAATTACAAAATGAAGTTATCATATTGAGCGTTATCTGCAGATAACTCTATTACAGCAGTGAATATGTGCAGCTGGTAAAGAGTGTAATAAACACAAAACATCTAGAACCGCAATGGAAAGTTATAATGGCTCCAGTCCTGCAAAGGCAACAGGGAGCACTGGTGTTGCTGGGACTCCACAGAGGAACAGGAGTTTCACTTTCCAACTCTTCTTTGACAGGCTGAAAGTGCAAACTGTGTAATTGGCAAAAGAACAAAGTTTGGTCTCACATATTTCACAGAGACCACAGCGGAACAAGGGTTTAGCTCTAAATTCCCTATTCATTTGCCATTCTCCTTCACAGGCCCAATGTGCGAATCACCCATAGTTGTGACTTCTACCCTCTTGTCTTAACCAGCCTTATTCTGTACTTCACGTAAATCAGAGTAACAATTTCCTGGGTTTGAACAATTGATGATGATGTTGCCTGAAATGGAGACATAATGCTACGGCTGTGCAGAGAGACATACAAAGAGCAAATTTAGCTTTCCTATAGCATTTTTATTTTCTGGAGAAGCAAAAATTGAAATCTCAGCTGAATACCATAGGCATATTATGAATTAGTTTTTAATTGAAACAAAGCTATCATAGCCTAAACGGCCAAGGAGGCTTAGATTTTAATCAGTATTAGCTCGAGACATGACAGATTATTTAAAAACCTCATAATGCTGCACTGCAATTATAGAAGCTGTACACTGTGTTCTTATGAAACAGACAACATAATGTCAATGCCCTTCTTCCTCCCACCACTTCCTTCTTAGATAAGTGACTCTTCCAACTCATTCTCAGAATTTCATTAAAAATGAAGGCTATTTAGTTTGCCTTATCTTGTCTCATATATTCAGAGAATAAGAAAGTACAAGGCTAAGAGCAGGACTTGCCCTGCTTTCTCCTCAACTGAGATAGAACACATGCATTGCTATATGCCCAAAAGTAACCTGAGAAAGATGCTCCTACAGTAACTCGAATAGAAAGTTAGCAAAAGGGATTAGGTAGGATTACAGTTTAAATTATACTGAAAGTTGTTCCTCCCTGTCCCCATACTTTGTTCTTTTGAGATTCTACACTGGCTTATATGTTTGGCTTCATTAGAATTAGACAAAGGGTAATAGTAATAAAAAAATTAGTCTAGTAGAACTAGATCTATGTTATGCAGGGAAAGCCCTTAAAGGATGCTCAGTGGCTTGCAATGGTTGTGGGGAACAGGAAGCTGGATCCCTGTGTTCACCAAAGAAAGTCACCGGTCATAGTTAAGAAGTTTCAACAATTGGCAATGTTAAATGAAAAAAAAAAAAATTTCAAAATAAAATACAGTATAGCCCTACTGAACTTGCTCATAGTCCTTATTACAATGTCACCGTCCAGTCCAGATATTTTTTAAAGTACTAGTTTTTCATTTCAGTCTTCTTATTTGATTGTTTTATTTAATTTTTTGCATATTATCCTGTATAAAGCAATTGTAGACTGATGTCTGAAGAATAAGTATTTGAAAGCCTCTTTATTAAGAGTCTTTCAAAGGCTTTCCCCTTTCTAGCTAAGAACGGTTCCAGCATCCCTCCATTAGACTGCTATCATGTACGACAGAATGGGTCTCAACTTTGTAACATTACATTTCTCCAAGCAAAAGATATTTGTCCATAATATAGCTGTGAGAGGCCACTGTGGCTCTCTTGAACCTGAAGGAATGTGAGGAAAGAACACGGAGAGGACAAATCCCTCCTGCTCACTGCAGCATATAGTGGGTGAAATCACAACTCACCACTTACTGGATTTGCTCACATAACTACTACAAATAGCCCCCAGGAAAATTGTAAGAACACTTGGGTGATTTTCACTTTTCAGACTGGGAATGGAACAGAATTGAAATCAACCACATTTATAGAAAAGGAAGAAATTCAAGAATAAAACAATGTGGTGAAGTATAAGTGAAAAAGAAAGCAAAATAATGGTGCAGCATGGTACGTAGTAACTGGTTCCTCATTTAATTTAATATATGAAAGACTGCTGCCCTCACTTGTCCTCCTACAAGTGTTTATTAACCTTCCTGAAGTTTTTTTCTTTTCTTATTCACCTGCCATAATGAACCATTTAAAAATTTATATATCATTTTAATGTATGACTTTGCAAATCTTTAAATTGTTTCATAGAGAATAACTAAAGAAGAAAGCATAAAGAAGGTAAAAATAACATTTTACAAAGGAAAAAGGCTATAGAATCACACATTATGGATATGATATGTGTATTATGAGCTGCTGGCCTCTGTTATCACATAGATATTGTATGTAAAAATGGCCTTGAAATCTATGTAAATAGGATTGTTAGATTCAACAATGAACTCAGAATTCTGCACAAACCAGAAACTCACTTTTGAGAGGTACATTTTACCCACATGTTAAGACAGAGCTCAGCAAAACAGGACATTGAATGCCATTTGACCTTCTGAGACCTATTTTTGTAGAACTAGTTGGCCACTTTGTAACTCCCGTCTCAAAACTAAAGAATTTTAAGAAAATATAGGAGTTCAAGAAAAAAAATTCTTTCCCCTAAAGTAAGAGGTTATTTGTGGTTAGCAAAGGAGGACACTGGAATACCCTTTGCACCAGCAAACTGTTTTGAATTCTTTCAATTAAGTGCTGACACATCTGGATTTAGAGTATAAACTTCCTTGTAGGAGAAGATGTTTTTATTTATGTTCTATAAAGAGGATAATGAGTTGAGAATGAAATAAACAGAATAGCAGCTACAGTACATATTTATATTTGCTCTATCCTAACATGGCACATCATCTTCCAGTTTGCACTTGCATATTGGGTTGATTTAAAGTGGTTTTATTATTTGCTAAGGCAACTCTCTTTAGAAACTGCCCTTATGAACACATGTAATATAGTTCAAAGAAATTAATTCAAGTAGAAGGAACTTTAAACCTAGGGGGTGAGGGCACTTATGGCAGCATAATAGCCGCATGGTGACATTTGTGTTGTAAGACATTTCACTCAAGCTTTTTGTATGGCATTTTGCCCCTTTAGACCAAGCATCAATGAGGAGAAGTTATTTTTGAATGAAAGAAACATTTCCTGTGACAGATACTTTTCAGATACCTGATATCTTTCACATCACTTATCCTTTAATTACATGGTCTAAGGCTTTTCTCAAAGGAACAGTCATTTGTTACAGGAGGGGACAGGCAGCAACGGGTTTAAACTACAGCAAGAAAGATTTGGGTTTGGCATTAGGAAAAAAATTCTAACTTTATGGATACTTAAGCACTGCAATAGGTTGCTAATGGAGATTGTGAAATCTTCATCATTGCAATGTTTTCAGCAGAGGTAACGAAAATATCTGGCAGGAATGACATAGACTTTGCCAGTTCCTGGGGAAGGGAGAGGGACAAGATGGGTCATTAGAGTTCATTTCAAGTTCTACTTTTCCAATGACTCTTAAAACAGACCAGAAAACAATTTACCTGCTTACGGAATTTCATCCAGGTGCAAGTTATGGGTGCTGTTCCTGCCACCTTGGCAAACAGTTCCACTGATTCACCTGCACGGACTTTTCTGTCTTCTGGGAACTGAGTAATCTGAGGAGGAGCAGCTGATGAAAAAAAAAAAAAAAATCTCTCTTCAGGTGACTATAGTTTCTATTTTTCTTAAAATTAAAACCATATATCTCTCAGCTCAACAGTTTCAGAGCAGCATTTGAAATCCAGATTAGTAGTTACCTGTTGCTTGCAATGAAACAATTCTGTGGACATTATTAATTCTACTGTAGTGAAGCAATAACAATCTACCCATCAGAAGTTTGCTCATGCAAGACCAAGGTACAGAAATCCAAAGGCCAAAAGTGTTAAGTCCTACGACCAATTGTAAATATACAGTTTATGAAATTTTGTGTTGGGTTTTTCAGAAAAATCTGTTTTTTCTTTTGCACTTTGTATTTTTGAAGAATGGCTCCAGCTAACTTCATATCAATTTGTGTGGGCTGAGGGGGTCTCTAAACCTTTTCCCTAATGTCATCAACAGCAATCGGAAGACTCTGGCTGCAGTAGCCAGGTCAACATCACATAGGGCATCTATTAGAGAGACAAGAAAGGAAATCAACATCTTTCTCCATCACACTCAATTCTCCCTTGAGCAATGACAGATCCTTTTGTTTGTGTATTACAATGCTTCTTTTAAATCTTGCAGTCCCATTCATACTCCTCCATGTCTGGATCAGGTATTTCTTCTCCTCTTCCCTCTCACTGCCGGAGTATCAATAGATGGCAGAACGTCTCTTTTGCTAATAGTGCTACTTCCCAACTCTCAGCTGTGATGCTGAGTGTGCCAGACCCCTGGTAGCTGCTAGGGACAGATGCCAGAGATATCACAGCCCAGACAACTCCAGGCTGAAACCTGCTCTGTTGCTTTATAGAAGCAAAACAATAAAAGGCATTATCTAACATTAGAATGACCTCACTGCCAAATGTAACATTCCTGTCCATAGCACAGGGCTACTGGGCATGAAATTATTTTTTTTTCTTTTTAGTGTAATTAAAACAAAGTGGGTTTTTCTTTTCCCTTAGACTTGTTCTTTGAAAAGTTTTTTTGCTTTGAAATACTGAAGGAAACTAGGCTGAGGGACACATCTGGCAAAGAAAACAGCTTGAACAGTTTAAAAGTCTGACAAAGTTATAAGACACTGAAAGCAGGCTCCTATAAAGGAACATTCTGGGTAACTTTAAATATAGATAGCTTTGCCTAGGAGAGTGCAAACACATTAACAGGTTACCATAATACCAGTTATGAGGAAATGTAGAATCTATCAACTTCTCTGTGGTAGCTACTCATGCAGAGGTGGCATTCTGCCATACACAGAAAAATGCCATGCACTGAAGGGTAACCTGTGTTGTTCCAACACTAGTGCTGACATACGGTATGATCTTGGTGTAGTTTGTTTGATAGTAACTTTTTTGCATGCTCATAATTTAAGTCAGTGCAATGTAACCTAATGAACGAGTTTGAAAAATGGACTTATTTTGCTTTCCAGTTTTCTCTTCATAGAACTTCATACTCACCATTTAATCACATACACAAACAATTTTAGCAGGCAAACAGCTGTACTTAGAAATCAGGTGCCTGTTCTTTAAAACTATATTGGTTTATTATTTATTCCTACAGGATGACACATGCAACAAATTACCTGCTTTTGGAGGAGTCTTTGGAGCTGGTTTCTTCTTCACTGTTGCTTCACCTAGTTAAAAAAAAAGAAAAGAAAGAAGTTAATTCAAAGGTGAGCTTTGGAAGGTACCAGCTTAGCTGCAAAGCTTAGATCCATAGCCATGCTTTGTTGACAGTTGAACATCTAACATGTTCTTTCAGCATATTAAACTCAAGAATTAAAAATACTTTTTAAAAGCACTTTTATTATCCTGAACGATCTTCAGAATATTCACAGTTGAAGCTGGAACTTTTAAAAGAATAAAAGCAATCTGCTACACATCTCCCATACTCTGTCATACTCCGTTCCTTATAGCAGTTTAACTGAGGTGAAAACACCGGGAAAAGATCCATCTCATATTGAATTTCTGCTGAGATTTCCAGCATAATCAATGCTGAATGAGACCAGTTAAAACTAGGGTAGTTAATATCACATACTACTTCCTACACCACTTGTGAGCTAGCAAAGAAACAGCGATATACGGACAGTAAACACCAGTATCACCCCTGTGCCTCATCCTATTCCCTAGGCAGGGACAACTTTATGCTATATTCACAAAAGAAAGGGTTAAAACAGAATTTTAAACCTGGGCACGTAAATATTGGGAACACAATATGTTCTACATATTGTGAATTGTAGGCAGAAAGAAAGTAGAGAAAATAGGTAGCTAGAAAATGACTATTAACTATTTTTCATAAAACAAGAACTAGGGGCCACCCAATTAAATTACCAGGCAGCAGATATCAAAGAAACAAAAGAAGTATTTTTAAATATACCATGCATAAATTAGGTTCACAGAAAAGTAATGTTTTGCATGACAAAAACATAAACAGGTTCAAAAGGACAAATTCACAGGAGTTAGGTCTAGTGGTGGCCATTAAATGTAACAGTCTGGATGCCTTCAAACCACTGAATTCCAGAAGTGGAGGGGTTTGTTCCTTTTAGAGCCCTCTCTTTGTATTTGCTATCCTAAGCATCCTTGTCAGAGGATGGCCTCTGCTGTGAAAGGACATTTCTTATTTTCTTATGCTCAAGTAGGCAGCTTGATTGAAGCGGTCTGGCTTTTAAGATATTATTGCCTCCAACAGAGGCAGTATCTGCTAAATGCTTTTGAAAATCTGGCAGCATATACACAGGTGCCTAGTGATAGCCATAACAGTCCCAAACGGTTTGAATTTTTTGGTTCGTTGTTTACTTAAGTCATTTCAAAGTAGCAAGACACCGAGCAGCAAAAAAACCTCAAAAATCCACTGAACTAATAAAGAGTCATTTATTTTAACCCCCTCTGCTACAGCAAACTACAAGCTGTGCATGATACCCAGGGAACACATCACCTGATGCCCCATGAATAAGGAGCTATGAGTTGTGAACTCACCATGGAAGTCTAACATTATAACTCAAGCCACAGACAGATGTAAAGATTGATTTTAAGTTTTAGAGTCACTGGAGATAGTAACTGATGTGCTATAGGTTGTTAAAAGACTAAAGGCTTTAATAAATATATAATGGTTTAGCTGTCAACATCAGTGTTGATTCAGTTCATTCTGGGGAATATTTCACTATGCACTGAATATAGAAGAAGTTGTTGCCACCTTCTTTTTGTAAACTTCCATTTCATAGTAATTTTCTCTCAAAGCATGCTTAGCTTTTACCTGCTCTTTCTTTATTGATTTTGTTGGAACGAGAAACACAATACTGGAGAGATAAGATATTCTTACTTATGACTGAGTCAAAAAAGAATACTTGGATATCTCCCAAGGAAGCCTTTCTTCTATGACTGTCAGCTCAACAGAACTATTAAAGGTTTAGATTAGTACTTGTGAGGTGTTTATCCTAGTATAGCTGGACCACCAGGGCATGAGCTAGCTGTCCTGCCATGTCTTCCATGTGGTCTTAGCCCTGTTTAAATGGAGGCTTTCAAAGAGCACTACTGCTCATTTAAGGGACCCATTACTTTTTGGGCCATGAACAGACTGACATGTACTCTGCCTGCTGTAGTAAGTGACAGCAAATATATTTCCAGCTCCTCTTTCCTGCCCGAGCTGTACGAGCAACAAGTGGTGCTTTCAGAGCAGCTTTCCTCTTTGTCATTGTACGCTCACACCCTGAGCTGAAACTCTCATTTATTGCAGGCTACAGTCACAGTTACGTGGATGAAACTACTTATGTGATCAGGTGCCAGCTGGCAGGGCTGTAGAGTCTGGCCTATCATCTGCTGTTAAACATCCCTATTAATGGAAGTAACCCATTAGTTATTCATTAGATGCATAATCCCATGCAAACTCACTCAGTTATATGATTTAAAAACATGTAAATATTTGTGTGTGTACGTGTGCTGTATTTGACATCAGATTCTCTGCTCTTCTCTAAACTGAGAATGAAATAGCTGTTGGGTATCTCCTCAGAACTATAACGTTTTTTAATACACGCTAAAGCAATGACACGAATTTGATTACTTCCACACTCCATTAAGTCTGATATGAACAAAGAGCACCAACAATGAGGAAAAAGCATCATTTGTCAAGTGCCATCTTGGGTTGCAGATATTATTGCTATTTTTCAGAAATGTCACTGCAGACAAATAGGAGGAAAAGCAAATTCCTTAATCCAGCATGATTTTCACTCAACTGTCACCTGTTGGCCTACATTGTGTATTTGCTGCAGTACCTTAGTTAACAAGCAAGGGGCTGGTGGAGTCGTTGCACTCTGCAAATGTTCATGTTTCATTCTGACTCTTAATATCTCAAGATTTTGTTTTCCTCCTTACTGACAATGTCATTCTCTGCCTTTGCAAAATACATGCACAGAACGGATATCTATATACTCAGATACCCCTCTCACTTTCCCCTGCCTAATATCAGCCACTCAGTTCATCATGGTAGGCACCCCAATAACATAACTTGTTCATTCACAACTACAGCCAGTTACGTTCAATTCATCACTGTTAAAGAACAATGTTTCTGTACAGTCTAGGATGTATAATGAACCATCAGATATTGCATTTACCCTGTAAGTGGAATAAATGCATGCTGTCCCTCCTAGCCCTGGAATAACTAAGGCCTATGCTTAAGGCAGTTTAAAAGGCTCTTACCAAAATGAAGATTTCCATAAAAGCAAAGCAAAGAACATGAACCCATCAACTCATTCAGCTAGGGTACTGCTTTTTATAAGCAAATATAAAATTTTGATTTTTAGTTTTTACACGCCAGGACGTTACATTCACTCAACTGAGGACATACAGACTGTCACTGGACTTCATCAAACCATGCAGATTGCAAAGGGTTGCTGGAAGGTCTGGCTGAATATCCTGTTTTGCAGACACAAATAGCCCTGAGCAGAAATGACAGGCAGGGTCAACGTGGAAGGGGGTAAGTACAAGGATGTGTCTCTGGGTCTCTGAAGCTCACTTCTTTGGCTAATAGCGTACACTCACGGTTCTTAGAGCTTCCTTAAGAATACCAGCACATCTCACGCATCTTTTTGAAATGCAACTTTTGTTTCAAAAGCTGCTGGAGACAGTTAGTGAAAAAAAAATCTAATAAGATTACCCAAAGTTGACAAGGTCAAATGATTGTTTTCATTAAAATATTTGAGCCTCTTGGAAATGTTAGTTCAAGTCTGCCTCTGCTGCTTTTTTTTTAAAAAAAAGACAGTTTGTCTCTCTTTTGATATTTACATTGAAACAGGCTGAAGCCTGAAAACCAGCCTGGAAGAAAAAGGCCATAATATTCCCTCCTTAAATGAATCTGCCTTCTAGAAAGAACTTAATGTAAACATTACAAGGCTGGTATTTACATAACTTTATAGGCAGGTTTGCCTGTTAGAGAGCTTGTGTCTGGGGGACGGATGGACATAAACTAAAAAAGGGAAAGCTCCCATACAGGCTGATAACTGTGGGACATTTGCTTGTGCCGTTCTTTGCCCTGATGTTGAATTCGTGAGAGCAGATATGTTCAGAAGCCTCCGTCTTTCTTTTTTGTTTCCCTTTTTTGGAATTTTACTAAAAATAGGCATAGCCCTCCCCTGAAATGTCTCTCTGCACAACTTGCTTTCATAAAGCATGAAGTAAAACTCTTACAGTGTGAAAAAAACATCAGTACTCAAGATAGCATTTCCAACCAGTCCATAATTCCTACTCTCTTCCTTGAGGGACATGCCTAAAAATATGTGCATGTCTTCTATAGTGATGGATTTCAGCACCTGGAAAACAAGTACAGTAAATACCTAATTCCATTGCACAAGGAGCAAGATGTTTCCTTGCTTCTGTCTGCATGTGGAATAGCCTCATTTTAACTCAGGATATGAGAAGGGCTAATGACATACCCTAATACTATAGTCATATAGGAAACCATTTTCCCATCATGCAAAGCTTTTCAAGATTTCATCTTCTGAGAGGAACTCCTTTGGTTTTTATTCAGAATTTCCTTTCAGAGAAACTGGAAAAAGAAGCCATGTCTGTAATGTGCCAGATATCATGGTAACAAGAATATTAATACAGGAGATGGAAAACTCAGATTCAAGTCTCTGCTCCTTCTTCTCCATCTCACTGAAATGCTTCAGACGTGTGGGATGTGACATTGTGAAGTCTCTGTCTACCACATATAAACGAATCAGAGAGTAACCTCTGAAGCAAAGGCGACTGTTGTCTGTAAAGCTTCACTGCTCACTGCTATGCTAGAAAGCATGGAGTGACTGACACCTAGAAGTACAGAAAAAATAAAACACTTGGCCTTGTGGTCAAGGCAATGAAATGTTCAGTTCTATCCTTTCTTCTGTCACAGACTTCCTTGATGGTAAAAAAATTTATTACAGGTATTACTTAGCACAGCCAAGATGAAACAGGAGAAAGGGGATGGCTACAATTGTAGTAGAAAAAGACAACACCTCATTACTTACCAATTTATTCATATATTCATGAACCTGTGTTAATTGCTACAGAGAAAAATGATGGTGACAATGCACAAGAACCAGCAGCCTGAGCACTTCATCAAGGTTTGAAAGCTTAAACACTTTTGCTTCAGTGCTTCTCAAAGAGTAAATTCCTCATACTGTTTCCAAATAAATGTTTATTATCTAAATGCAATAAAATAGAAAGCAACTCTGGCTTAAATTTGATGACAAGCAGAAATTAGAAAATTAAATGCCATACAAGTTAGTTACTTGAGTTTGCGTGTTTTGGAATAATTTTTAATACCGTTTATTTTTTTCATTAAAAACAACTGTCATTTTGTTGCAACATTCCATATTTAGATTCTAAATCATGCAGAGATTGTCCTCTAATTGAAAAAAATCCAGCCTCCTCCTCAAAATAAAAATAAAAAGCCAGGAAATACTCACTCTTGCATTCCAGTCAAGAGCGAGCTAGCATATACTAGCACACGCAGAGCTTCCATAATGCAACATAGTACACTGAAAGTAACTCAGTCTTTTAAAACAGCTCAGCTGGGGGAAGAAACAATTCCATAGCAGTTTCCGAGCACAGTGGTTCAGCAATTTCTGCAATTAAAGCAGATCTGAGCAGTGCAGAAGAGATCCAGTATCAAACAGCGCTTACAAACAACCCAGGTCACATGAATTCCACTAAAAGCTCTGGTGGGAGCAAGACAACAATGTTATTTCTTAAATACAGATTTAATTTTCATATTTCTCATGTCTAGCAAGAACAGCTACAATTACATGCTAAAATACTGTGCCCAAATGTGTAGGAACAGCAATCTAAACAACGAGGTTACTAATCTGCTACCCAGACTATTAAGTAGGAAAATACTGTCAGGTCGTTTGGACATTCAGGACCTCCAAATGATTTCAGTAGGAAAAGCTAGGTGTTATGTGCTTTTGCACATTAATTAAGCCAATGGATTTAGGTCCCTGTTTAATAGAGAAGAAACTTTGGTCAGTGCTTCTGCTACGTGCCTAAGATCTGCAATTTCTAGTCAATGACTTAACTGGGAATTAATGGTGCACGGCACCTCTTCGGTTCAAGGCCATATTGCAAAAACTACTCATTTTTCTCTGCATGAGACAGTCAATAAACATTTCTGTCTTCTTCTGTCAACATATAGCTATGTAGGATGGACTTTATGAAAAACACATGGAAAATACTGTTCAGTGCCAACATTAACTCAGAAAATGTCACTACAGTGTGAGCTGTAAAGTAACCTGGCAGAGATTCAAAAGGCATACCTGGCATTAGCTAAACAGTGCTAACTGGGCATCAAGGAGAAGTCGTTTACACAACAAATTAGTTTTTCTCCATTGGTCTCTTTATACGTACAGTAACTGAATTGTCTTTTCATCTGTGGAGGCAAAGAACCTTCAGAGGCACCAAGTTAAATCTTACGCTGCCTTTTTACTTCAGCTAGTTGAGTTGGCCCTGTGTTACAGCTATTTACCCTCGGACCCCAGTCCTGAGGAATGAAGTCAGCACCTTTCATTATTCAGCGTTTCGAAGAAATCATACCTAGGTCTTAAAAATAGCTCATGGCGATTTTATTTACGTATACTAAAAGAGGAAATTTCAGCTTCTCTTAGAAAAAAAAAGATTAAATATTTTTTCCTTGAAAAAGTTTGGTCAAAGGCTTCCCTGGCAACGTAACTCATATTGGTCCAACACACTAAGTACTTGCACTCACTGTGCAGAAAATGTCTTGCTGCTTCTTGCAAGAACCAGGAGTAGAGCAGCGTGGACCTTCTGGGAAATGAACGGGACTGAGAGAACTGGTTTGAATAGCCTCATTGACCCTTAAAATTATCTCAGACTATCCCAAGGACCAATGAGGACAGCAGCAGCACAGCCACCAGATCACAGCTGCTATGCAGCGCTCTTGTTTCTGCAATTAAAAGAACATCTCTGACCTGATTATTTACTTCCTTAGTAACTGAGTTCTTCCCTTAGAAAGTGGCAAGTTTTATACTGAGGGCAAAACAATCTGACATAAAAGGAAGATTTTGAAAAATTTTATATTCATCAGGGCTGTGTTTCATATTCTATTGATAGAATGGAAATCAAGAAAAAACTTGAAGTGTTTACAGACTTAGTTATATGTTATCTAAACTGGACACATCAAGTTTAACGTTTTAATGACATTTGCTTAACATGGTGCTTGTTGACTTGGATTCTCTGACAAGATTGTTTATTGAAGAGTAAATAACAGAACTACGTGCTAATTACTTGGCCACTGACTCATAATTTTTCCACAGTAATCAAAATGCTTAGAATCCCACCCACTACAGAAAAGAATATATAAAATGATAAGGAGTCCCATCTAACATATTTACATTTGTGACATGCTGCTCAGCCTTGCTTTCAAGTCCCAACAACGTTGAGAAATCAGATCTGTGAAGATGAGAGTACAGCCTTCCAGAGGATTTGATCTGGACAGTGTCAGTGGCAATATTTTATTAACAACTGTCAGCAAGAGAATGCGTCCTTACTTAACCAAAAATGTGTTTGACAGGAAATCAAACAGATTTTATATTGTAGCAGATATAAAAGCTTTATATCAGCAAGATACTAAATACTGCTAAGTAATGTATTTTGGGGCCCTTTACTTGAAGGTGTGTGGAGGAAGTTGTTTTCTTTGATGTAACTTTATTTTTAACTGAGCAGAAGAACTTATATTTGTGCAGTAAAACTCTGTGCTGGGTCATCCCTTCAATGTATGTGGTTTGGATGTAAGAACAGCGGGTTTAACAAGCGTACTACTCAGATGAGGGAATCCAGGATATCCTGGTAGGTTTTCATACCACTGATTATGACAGGTGATAGTTGCCATTTCTTAATATTTACTGGAAGTAGTGCCGTGAATTAGCCCTACAAAAAACAGCGGGCCTTTCTTTCCAAACACTTTAATCCAATGCTTAGATTTAGGAGAGTTATTTTCTAGAGCATTAAAGCCAAATCTTTTCTCAGTAGCAACGATTGGGATAAAGTTTCTTCCTACTATAGTAAAGTTATGTTGCTCTGCTTAGCCCTGGGGAAGTTTAAGAAATAGCATCTAACTGTTGTAATATACCTTTTCCCCCAGTGCATCTTGAAAAAAAAGCTTTGAAAAAAAAATCTGCCTTTTGAAAAGCTCATGTTTTATGTAAATTTTTGGAATGTCAGTTTAAAAAATCTATAGTATTTTGGATGTAGCATGTAAACTACTCACAAGACTGAGGATCAAGAAAGTTGGGTTCTACGCCTGCAAATGAATGTGTGATCTTGGGCTAATGGCTCAAGCCATGACTTACTGCTGTTTTGGTCCTCAGCATAACACACAGTAAGGAGGACAAAATTTTAGGAAATGTGGAGTAGTAATAGATTTTTTTAAAAAATATATTATTTATTTATAAACCATCAAATCAGCAGCACTTTGATTTTTTTCTTTCAGAATCTGTTTGGCTTAAAACATTTATTTAATAGGGACTGAAGATTTTGCAGGTGGCCTTAGTAATTTAAATAAGAAATTCCCTTTAAGCCTAATTTGAAGTAACTTCTCATTTCAATGGAACTTCAGTGCCCAAATCCCTTTACAGCAGATGCTTTCAAAGCTCCCTAGAGAAATGTTCAAGTGGTGAGAATTTTTAGCTTTGTAGTTCTGCTGCATGGTTATGTCAAACTAGAAGACCCTTATATGATCCACTGATTGTTCTGGCATAGCATGGAGTATGCAGTATGATAAATAATGAAAGGTTCCAATTTTCCACTGCCTTTTCTAGTCTTTTATATCTATGCAGAAGAAACATGACACTTTATTATTCTAACTCAGTAGCATTTCACATCCACCTAGCAAAGACACAAGTGACAAAGCTGAAGTCAGTACAATCAGTGGAGAATGAACCAACTCCAACATTAAAAAAATCAGGTGTCTTTCCTCCGTTCTTCCTCAGGACTGATTGAGCTCAGATTCAAAGCTGGATCTGTCTGTTATTCTCAGAAAAAATATTATTTATTCTATTTATCATTACAGAATTGCATTCTGCAGGGTCATTAATAAATTCCAGTGACAGAATATTAATTGTAAGCAAAAAGAAATACATCGCAATTTTCCTAATTTGCTAGCATGGGAGCAATCTTTCTGCACGTAAACACTGCAAGCATCTGTTCAGAGACATTGTTAAACACTGAATGCTACAAAGCTGCCTTCATAAATGTTTTTCTGAGAATAACTGCTTATTTTAAACCAGAGTCTAGTATGTATTGCATTTTAAAAGAGGTAATGCCAAAAATTTTACTTACTATTGGATTTCTGTAGCTTACAAAACCCAAGCTTCGAGTAATAAAATAACGTTGTCAGAATGAGTAGTCAAATGACCTGGGTGAGCAACTATTGTCACAGGGAGACCAATTCTACAGATTAACATAATGACAACATTCATTCTCCTTCACAAAAAGAAATGTATTGATCATTGCTTTCAGGAACTAAAAGTTAATTAATTTCCTATAGGTATCCACTAGGGTAAAAAACAAGGATCACTTAGAATTTTTCTGATGGGAGAAAAGTTTGACATAACTGCTAACCGTGACATGTGACTTGTACTTACTTACAGAAAATGGAAAATAGTGATTTTTTTCCGCCTGAGAAGTATGTCTAAAAATGACAGAGTGTATATAGCTTCTGTACCCCATACAGTATATACTGCTGTGACTGAATTCACTATTCAAAATTAATAATTTATTCAGTGGGATTATTAGGAATTTTTGTTCTCTATTTCTTCAATATCGTTCCTTAGACTCTACTTGCCATTAGGACTGTTGGTATGTGGCAACAAAGACTAGAAGAGATCAGAGCAAAAATTTATCACCTGATTAGGTCTTCCTTCAGAGTCATTCTTTATTAACCTTCTTTTTGAGAGAAATACAGTAAAGATGCACAAACATCTGAGTTGTTAAGCTTATTCTCTTTCATGTAAGGAACTTCAAAATCTCTACATCTGAAAGGGATTTAAGTTTAAATGGAAACTGTGAAGTCTACTGTATCAGTTTTGTATATTTTTCCCCTAACGAACGTAAAAATATAACACTCATTTCGGGCAGACAAATAGTCTCAGTCCTCAGAGACTGAGGCTGAGATGTTAAAAACCACCTGTGGAATATCTGCTGTCAAATCTTTTTAAAATTAAATATGTATTTTTCCAAAGTTTTCCAAAAGCTTTTCCAAAGTCCAGCTTCCTAACATTGTCTTTGGTTACCTTGACGTTTTCAGCGCAACAGGAAAGATGTTTTAAAGGCATTTTGAAAAAAGATCTTATGAGAAGTTGAAGAACTTTAAACACAGATCTAATACGCCGTGGAACAATCTTAAGAAAACCATTCACCATTATTTCAACCTTCTTTTCCCAATAATTTCTGAAGCCAGATGTGCTAGCTTCTGTTTTGCTCCCTATATCCAATTTCCACTAAAATCAACAGCGAGACAAGCAGTGATTTCAGCACGATGTGGATCGGGTCACCTATCCGCATGTTTAGACTTAGTTCCCAACTCACGCTTTCTCCTGGGAAAGCTGCAATTGATAACACTGCTGGGAGGATCAGAAACATACGTGTTTGTGTGCATAGAAAATGCTGTTCAAAACAATATACTGTGGAGATTTAAATGGCTTTAAAACTTTCTTTTCTATTAATGGTCAAGAACAAAATGATTGTTCTTAATTATCATTATTTACAGCGTTTGAAGCTCAGGTACAGAGGTGGAGCATGTCGGTGTGTCCCTTCCCACCACCCTCAAATGACTGGCTGGAGGGAAAGTCATAACGCTCAGCCAGCAACTCAGAAATAGCTGTAGCCCAGGACATAGCTCTATGTAAGTCAACAATTCTGGAAGCACGATTGTTACCTGTGATCATCAATCAGTACAAAACCGCACTGAGTCCTGCTTTTTCTGCTGAAAATGTTCCATGCTGGAAAATCAGACCATAGGGTTTTGTTGTTTTTTTGTTGTGGTTTTTTTTTTTTTTGAGAGAGAAATGGACAAAATATTTCATGTTTCCATTAGAACTGTGTCTTTACATCTTTTTTAGGAACTCACATTCTGAACTTCTTAGAGACACAACTTTCAAAGTCCAGTGTTTGATTTAAGAGATATTTATATCCCATGGACACTTAATTTCAAAAGTAGCAGTGGTATTAGAAATTTCTAAACTGACATTATTGTGCTGCCTTTACCATTAAGTTTCCTCTTAATCAAACACATGTATGCAGAGTAGCAAACATATAGCTAGTTTGTTATTTCAGCAAGCATTAAAAGCAAGTAAAACATTTAGGCTTAAAACAAAATTTAAGGCTAAGGTACTCAATGACTTTTTTGCCTCGGTGTTCACCAGCAAGTACTCTAGCCACACGGCCCAAGTTGCAGAAAGCAAAGGCAGAGACTGGGAGAATGAAGGAGAGGATCATGTTCAAGACCATCTAAGAAACCTGAAGATGCACAAGTCCATGGGACCTGATGAGGTTCATCTGCAGGTCCTGAGGGAACTGGCAGATGAAGTTGCCATCATATTTGAGAAGTCATAGCAGTCTGGTGAAGTTCTCACTGACTGGAAAGGGGAAATGTAACCTTATTTTTTTAAAAGGGAAAAAAGGAAGAGCCGGGGAACTACAGGCCAGTCAGTCTCACCTCTGTGCCTGGCAAGATCATGGGGGAGATCCTCCTGGAAACTATGCTAGGGTAAATGGAAAATAGGGAAGTGATCAGTGACAGCCAGCATGGCTTCACTAAGGGCAAATCATGCTTGAAAAATTTGATGGCCTTCTACGAAAGCATTACAGCACTGGTGGATAAGCAAAGAGCAACTGACATCATCTACCTGAACTTGTGCAAGGCATTTGACACTGTCCTACATGATATCCTGGTCTCTAAATTGGAGAGACATGGATTTGACAGAGGAACTTTGTCAGTGAGGTGGACACTGGGATTGAGTGCGCCCTCAGCAAATTGCTGATGACACTAAGCTGTGCGGAGTGGATGATACGCTGGAGGGGAGGGATGCCATCCAGAGGGACCTGGACAGGCTTGAGGGGGGGGCCTGTGCAAACCTCATGAGGTTTAACAAGACCAAGTGCAACGTCCTGCATTGTGGGTCAGGGCAATCCCAAGCACAAATACAGGCTGGGCAGAGAATGGATTGAGAACAGCCCTGAGGAGAAGGACTTGGGGGTGTTAGTTTATGAAAAGCTCAACATGACCCAGCAATGCATGCTTGCAGCCCAAAAGGCCAACTGCATGCTGGGCTGCATCAAAAGAAGCGTGGCCAGCAGGTTGAGGGATGTGATTCTGCCCCTCTGCTCTGCTCTCATGAGATCCCACCTGGAGTACTGTGTCCAGCTCCGTGGCCCCCAACATAAAAAGGATGTGGACCTGTTGGAGTGATTCCAGAGGAGGGCCACGAAGATGATCAGAGGGCTGGAGCACCTCTCCTACGAAGACAGGCTGCAAGAGCTGGGGTTGTTTAGCTTGGAGAAGAGAAAGTTCCAGGGAGACCTTATAGCAGCCTTCCAGTACCTAAAGGGGGCCTACAGGAAAGATGGGAAAGGGCTCTTTATCAGGGAGTATAGTGATAGGACAAGGGGCAACGTTTTTGAACTGAAAAAGGGTAGATTTAGATTGGATATTAGGAGGAAATTCTTTACTCTGAGGGTGGTGAGACACTGGAACAGGCAGCCCCGAGACGTTGTGGATGCCCCATCCCTGGAGGTGTTCAAGGCCAGGCTGGACGGGGCTTGTAGCAACCTGGTCTAGTGGGAGGTATCCCTGCCCATGTCACAGGCGTTGGAACTAGATGATCTTTAAGGTCTCTTCCAACTCAAACAATTCTATGATCCTATAAAGAATGTAAAATTCACCAAAGCAGTCCCCATGGTCATGGAAAAAAGGACAGATTATGCAACAGGACATTTCAGTCAAGATACCTTGCCTACCAATGGTAAGACAGTACATTGTCTACACAGGACACAACATGACTTGAAGCAAACTACTTGAGAATTTCTGTTCTCTTTGGGAGGCAGCAAAAAATCAATCTGTGTCATAAGTTTAGTGCACCATTATGAAAAACTGAGAATAGAGTGGGCTAGGTCTGAACTTGCAGCACTTACTTCTAATGCACACTTGTTTCACATGACTTATGTGCAAGGTTTAAAGAAATGGCACAAGCTTCTAATACTATGCCTGCAAACAGGAGGGGATGACCACAGAATCCCAGAGCACTCTTTTCTTTTTTTTTCCAGTGAAAAGGAAGTAATCAAAATCACTGTCACTTACCCTCTGTTGGCAGCACAGGGGGAAGTGTGGTCTTAGGCTTCTTGGTCGTCTTCTCAGTAGGCTTTGAGGTCTTTGTGGATGAGGAATCTGGAATCAAAACAAATAATAAAATATAAATCCTATTTAAAAATCAATAATGAAAAAGCTTCCTAATAACATCAGTTTGTTTTGGATCTTTCTGCAAAGTTAAAGTAAATTGCTGTCCCTTTGGTTTTTAAGAAAGGTTTTCTGCACAGACTTGCTGTAGAATGTCACATTCTAAAAGGAAGAGGGAGAAGCCCTCTATGAAAGCAGCTGCACTGAGAACCTGAGAAAGCAACTAGACAAGAGGCACTATCTAAGCTGTTAGGTCTATTTTAACTGAATAGAACAAAGTACAATGTGCACAAAGCTGCTTTAGGCAGTGCACGGAAGAGGGAAACAAAGGCGTATTTGAAGCACCATTTCATCCAAAAGAATCTCTGGGCACGTCATTCTTCTATTCCATTGTCTATGTGATCTATATAGATGAGCACATTTTGAAAAGTAGCATTTCCTCTTTATGTTTAAATCTTTTCAAGAAGATATTATTACACATTGGTTCATTCCTAAAGAAAAATGGCACAATGGACACCACAGGAATCAACTTTGATGGATTTTGTTATTCTCAAGATTACACAACTTGTATCCAGCAACAACTTAGCCCTGCAGGCTCCACCAAGAGCTGAGAGTCAATACAAGCTCTCTTCCATGTGTATCCCATGTGACATAGACATATGTAACTAGAAGGTGCAACCTTTTTTCAGCAGGGTTGAGCATGTCATACAATGCAAATCCTAATGAGCTACACGTGTTAGATTGTTTGATCCTGACATTTCTCTTTGGAAGAAAGATCCCAGATCTGGATTATGATCTCAGCAATAGTTGTATCAATTTATAGCTTTCAAATATTCAGCTTTCAGGGGATTTGTGCATGAGATGGCTGTTTGAAATTTAGTAACCAGAGAAAAGATAACATAAATGTTACAGAACCTACATAAATATTTCAGGCACCTACTCCTAAGTGAATGAAAGTTAGTGTAAGTTCCCTAAAATGTTAACAGGGGAAGATAGAATCTCCTATCAAGCAATTCAGAGCAGAAGGCTGTGCTAGATCTGAGTTCAGACACAGATTCTACAGATTTGTTCCCCAGCTAATTTGACAACTGAAGTAAAATACTCCTTGAATCTGATTTGAGTTCATGGGGCCAAAAGGAATGTAACTACATTTATGGTTACTTGTTGAGTCTAAATATCAGCATCTGCAATCCTGATAGCAGACTGAGTAGAAGGGAGCAATTTTAATTGTTGTTTTACATCACAATTCTAATTTTAAAATAACAGCCATCCCCTCTGCCAGTCACATATATGGGATATCAAATGGCGTCTCTCCTAAATAGATGGAATTTGCTGTAGTGCCGTTCCTCAAAAACCTCTTCTTGGCCATACAAAGCAGCATGCCAATAGGGAATGGAGAAGACAGATGAGGCAGCTCGTATCAAGGTCATTCTGGTGCCCTATATTATGTGAGCAGATAGCTCCTACCACCATAGGTGCCACTACCAAGGTGGGTCAGAGAGCTGATGTAACGCCATTCACGGCATCCTGCAATGGATATGGCATGAGCCAACAGCCTCCCAGAATCAAGACTTCACAAGCCAAAGTCTACCTCCAGCCTCCTAGAACATGCATTAACCAGCAGGAAATTGGAAGTGGGAAATATCCTAAGGGAGGCTTCAGGAAGAAAAGCAACTAGTTGAAGGAGATCAGAAGACAAAGTCAAAGCAAAAAACACAGGGGTGACTGAGACATTTAAAAGATGCTTGGGCAGCTCTGGAGAACTACTGTGTGCCAAGCATTTGATCTGATCCTTTAACCCTCTGCATGTGTGGTAGTTAAGGTGTTACATGGTACTAGATTTTGCTTAAAGCTTCTTCTTGATAGTCGTCTTTGAACTTCAGTGCTGGTAAAATGTCTTACTTTAAATTACAGAAATATAAAAAATAGCTTATCAAATATCTAAGTTAGACTATGTTGTGACCATAGTATCACTGAAGGTGCCATTACGGGAACCAGTATAATTAATTGTAATTATATGTGTAACTAATTCCTTTTCCAGATACATGAAGACTGCCCCTTACTGATGGAGTTACAGGATCATGTTCTTACTTTGTGCAATGCTACAAATAATAGTTTTCTTTTCTAGCCCTCCTGCCCCAAATATCACATCTGCAACAAAGTTGTGAAGGCTTAGTACCCAAGTATTAGGCTTGTAGTTTAGTTTTGTGTTATTTTTAGTTACAAAGGAAAGTATCAGAGTATTCAAGGATGAGCTCACCAGAAGGTGAGCTGATAAGAAGCACATTTGGTTACTTAAAGTCTTTTGAGTAACTTAAAGTCAAAGGCAGTTTTAAAAGTCTGTGCTTTCAACCTCATAACAAAATACTTGCCCAAGGCCAAGACTACTTGGCAAGAGTACAGTGTCTTCAGCATGACTGACACTGAAAACAGGTACCTCAGTCAGCAAACTCTTCATGTTCTAAGACTATGGCATATAAGGGTGGCTGAGCTGTTAATTTATTTTTACTCATTTCCACTAGGAAAAAAAACCACAACCAAATGTCATTGAATGCAAAGAATTGAAAAGTTGTAGGCTGAGAAATGTGCCATACATAGTCCTGAGGCAAACTGGTACCCAGGCTCACTCACCGAAATCTGACATGCTCTTAAAGAATGCATACAGCTCAGAAGCTAATCTTCAGGGGTTCAACTTACTGCTCTAAAATCCTTGCAGAAATACAGTGGGCAGCAGCAGAACATAGATTATTCCACAAAGCAGCCAGAGCCCTTGGCGCTGTACTGTCTCTCTGCTCATGCTCCTTTATGGTAGACATTGAATTACGTATTAACCAAAAAGTGCAGGAGAGAAGGGAGCAGAGTTCTTTTTGGTCTATGTGGTTCATAAAGGCTGGTATTGGGAAATAAAGGGGAAAAGGAGGAAGTTCTAAGAAAGGGTTTTCCCATATCCAGCAAAGTACTTACCTTCTACCAGCACTTTGCAAGCACATTCAGCTTTTCCTGCTGCATTCTCAGCTATGCATTTGTATTCGCCCCCATCTTCAGGCATGGCTTTCTCAATGGTAAGTGAACACAGTGTCCCTAATACAAAGGAAGGAGAGATCAAATGAATGTTATGTTGCAGTTCACAAAAACTTTAGTGATATTAAGGAACAAAATGCATCAAATGATCCAATCCTTTACTACAGGGGATCTTCATTGCTAGAAAAAGATGTTTTGTCTTTAAAAATTCAACATCAGAATTGGAACCTTATTAATGCTAAATAAAATAAAATCACATTGATAGATCAATTGAATCTTATTGCTGTTCCTTAGGATATGCAAAGCTGTCCCTGCAGCCCTAAAGTGGTTAATGGATGAGGGTATAGAAGACCCAGAGCAGAATGTCTCTTTCTTTTCTTTGGCTTATAGCAGGGGTAAGAAGTTCTCACTTTGATAATCTTTTCCCAAAAGTGCTAGTAGTGTAGGACTATAAATAAGAGGGCTTCTTTCAAGTGACCATCTGCAATATTTTGATTCAGCCTTATCTCTAGCACTCCCATGAGCATCCATGTGTGAAAGTAGAACTTCAGCTTAGTGCCCAAGTTTAAAAATGACACTGAGAGACATTTTCTTTTT
The DNA here is from genome assembly GCF_000708025.1 of Charadrius vociferus. Classification (NCBI taxonomy): domain Eukaryota; kingdom Metazoa; phylum Chordata; class Aves; order Charadriiformes; family Charadriidae; genus Charadrius; species Charadrius vociferus. Next base: position 3,132,891 of record NW_009648925.1, on the reverse strand, counting down.
CCTTTAACGACTCAGAGAACATGTGTCCGATATTGTAAAATATCTGTTAGGAAGTCCAATATATCAGTGGCCATCAAATTTGTCACTGCAACAAATCCATTTCTTTTCAAACAAAAAAGCAAATTTGACTTCATTAGGTTTGCAGAAACAGGATGCGACATAAGCTCTGTAGTTACCGAGGGAAGCTTGGTATGACCCAAGGGAAATACATTTCCTCTTAAAAAATAAAACTCTGTGAACCAAAACAGAAGCTTTTCCCAGTAGCTGGGGGATGAGGAAGGAAAACTGCGTTTTACCTAATCCCTTACACTCACTTGGATTGCTTGGAACAACAAACTACTTTGCTCTCCAGGGAGAATCCCAATTAAAACACTCTAGACTTCCCCCTTCAAAACATCCCTCATTACATGAGGGTGAAGTGTGGGCTTACTTTCTCTTTCCTCCACTGGCCTGTCCCCTAAACACAGCCTGAGACACTGCACTTCCGCCCATTGCTATTAGGTTCTCCAGAATGCCTCCATCCTCTACTTATTTCAGCTGCCGTAATACCTTCCCCTCTTCCTCCATTTACCTTTCTCACAGTCTCTCCTAATTGATGGCAAAATTAGATAGATTATCTTTTTTAGACATTTCCCCTGTGTCCTGAGACGTAAGGAAATTTCCTGGCATCTCTTGCTCTTTGCTACCTTTCTCTCTATGTTAATTGGAGGCTGCCTTCTGTCTTCCAGAGTGCTTGATCCCAGGTTGCCATCAAATATATTCCTTGTGATGTGGGAGATGGCACAGGCACTGGTGACATTGGTCCTTGAAAAGGACCTCAAAAGGTCCTTGAAAAGAACACCCTTGTCAGAAGAACTTTGAGAGTTTACTGGCTCCCCTTGGAGACTAGACCCCAGTTCTGACATGGCAATTATGCTTTTGGCATTCAGATTTTCCCTCATTGTAAAACTGGATGATGTTATTCAAGAAAAGACATAAAAACCATTCAAATTGTTCCCAACAAATTTAGTTGGCCAGACAGACACAATGGTTAGAAGAAAATTAATTTTTCCCACCTCCTCATCCTCTACAAAATCAAGACGCTCTAAATAATGACAATTTTCCCCCTGAGAAACAATGTGAAAACTATCTCAGAAAAGAACAGACCCCTCACTTACATGTGTTGTGCTCAGCCAACCACAGGGTGGAAAGAAAAGCCACGTGCCTTCCTTGAGGCAACTCATCTTCATGAGTCAGACTGAGCCAAAAATGTCACGAGCTGCAGTTCCATTCCAAATGGAGGAGGGACACTAGAAAAGTATTCTTGCAGGCATCTAGCAAATATAAATTCACGTGTCTCTGATGTTTAAAGAGACAACTGGAGAGCAAGCCAAAGATAACTTCCAGTCTAAGAATTTGTACAAATCTATATAACGTGATTAAAAAAGATCACACATTAGAACCTAAAAATGCTCTTGCAAAAGAACATAAACTATGGAACAAAGGCACATACATATGAAAGAGATCTCTGGCCACCTTACTGCAGGGAAGGAGTCTGGCTTGTAAGGATAAATGGGTTGGTAACGGACTGGAACAAAGCAGCACTTACTTCAGTTTTTGCTGGACATTTTTACCTGCCCAAAAGCACTACCTCACTTGCAAGCTAATCGGCTCATTGAAGACTAATGTGACATATGGTCATTCCTCACCATTCATACTGTTGGAGTGCTGTCCATACGGCATACTGCAGCGCTATGAGTTAACACCTTAGGAGAAACACTTCCTTATGCAGCATATACAAATGAAAACATCCTACCCAAACAATAAGTAATTCTCTACGCTTATACTAAAGTCTAGAGGCAAATCGTAGGGTTTTCTCATGACAATCCTCGGCTTGTCATGTGCATTCAATGCTCTGTTAGTTTTGCTTTTAGAATCTAGCCCTGGCCAGGCTGCATGGCAGGGGTCTGATCAAAGCTGCATCTGGCTTATTCCACTGGAAGCAGAGTCATCATGAAATAATGCCAGTCTTACTCATTCCAAAAGAATATTTATAGGTGTTGAATTTTAATGAAGTTATTTTGTGAGAAAGCGGATGAAGGAAATCTGTTTTTTCAAGGGTTGCATCCTTTTTCTCCTGACTTCCAACCCCCTACAGCAATAATCAGTATCTTATTTCCCTCTACTTCGTACTCCCCAGCAACTACACTGAAATGGCACACACAAAGTACATGGGGATTGCTGGGCTTGTTGCTACACACAGATGGTGGTATTCTGCCCTCAGTGGAGGAGTGGAGGGGAAATGAGATAATTTGGTTCATTCTCCTTTATTTAGCCACTGGTTTTCACGAAACTGTGGACTACTGGGACTTAGTGTGGAATTGGCCAATGGTTCAAAAAAGTATTAGCCAGGCTGAGTCAGGAGCATGAGGGGAAGCTGAAAGACCACATGGCTGTAGAAACCTCATTTTCTTAGAAAAACAGAAAAAAAAGAAACCAAAACCCAACCAGGCCAAACTTGAGATTTCATAAGGACAGGAAACTCCCCAATAGGCCTATGTTCTGTGATCTAGAGCTACAGTCAATTTCTGGGGTTAGAAGGCCAAATGTCTTTCAACGAAATATTTGGTATTTACTCTGCAAAACCCCTTCATGACCTGAAACAAGCTTGTTCTCTCAAAACTGCAGGAATG